>NC_057400.1:53066173-53140110 GCF_019320065.1 Cervus canadensis | reverse complement strand
CTATTTCTTTGCATTGATCACTGAGGAAGGCTTTCTTATCTCTCGTGGCTATTCTTTGGAACTTTGCATTCAAATGGGAATATCTTTCCTTTTCTCCTTTGCTTTTTGCTTCTCTTCTTTTCACAGCTATTTGTAAGGCCTCCTCAGACAACCATTTCGCCTTTTTGCATTTCTTTCCCATGGAGATGGTCTTGATCCCTGTCTCCTGTACAATGTCACGAACCTCCATCCATAGTTCATCAGGCTCTCTATCTAGCAGATCTAGTCCCTTATATCTATTTCTCACTTCCACTGTATATTTATAAGGGATTTGATTTAGGTCATATCTGAATGGTCTAGTGGTTATCCCTACCTTCTTCAGTTTAAGTCTGAATTTGGCAATAAGGAGTTCATGATCTGAGCCACAGTCAGCTCCCAGTCTTGTTTTTGCTGACTATATAGAGCTTCTCCATCTTTGGCTGCAAAGAATATAATCAATCTGATTTCAGTGTTGCCCATCTGGTTATGTCCATGTGTAGAGTTCAGTATTTGTTTACGTTTTTACCATTGGATATAACATTTACATCAATGAAATACACAAATCTGAAATACACATTTGTTGCACTTGACAAATGTAACTCAGCCTCCCAACAAAATATAAAAAGAAGTAATACCCAGAATGTTCCCTCATGCTTCTTTCCTAGTCAATCCCAACCCAATCTGATGTTTTCCCACTTAGTCAAAATAATATTTTGGAAAATTTGTCTTATCTGTTGTAACAGAAAATTAACAGAATATAAACTTCTTCTGGAAAGATTGATTTTCCCTCTAAATGTCTGGGATTTTAAAAAAGTGTTTCCCAGGTTTTGGTTGTGGGGGCATGGGGGGTGGCATTGGTTTCCAGCCTCATTGCCTTATGCTGTCTGTGTAAAAGTTTGTCTGAGGAAAAGGATTTGTTGCTAACAGAAATTTGAAAACTAATGCTCTAATCCTTTCAGCTCCAAGTTTATGTGCATTTGTAAACATTTTTGGCCACAGGGGTTCCTGGGAAGTTGTATACTTAATCGTGTGCAGAGTTACTTGGTCATGAGAGCCATCTGCCTAATCTTTCCTTGCAAAGAAGTCCAAGGGCTTTCAAGATTCCTTGGAAGTGTAGCCAGGAGGTAGTCTGTTCAAGTTATTTTCTCATCCCCATCTCTAGTCAATAAAACTCCAAACTGAAAACCTCCCCCAAGCTAACAATAAGACACGGGTTTTAGACCCTATCTTTCCTTGAAGTACCAGATTGTTTTGTAATTCCTGGTCCCCTGAAATTCAAATGAAGTTAGAGTGAATGCCATCCTGAGAACAGGCGGCACCTCTGCCTCCAAGGAGCTCTCTAGGCACTCTGGGGTGTGACTTGTTTTCCTTTCACCTCTGGCCTGGCTCTAGCATCTGCTGAACTCTTCAGTGTCTGGGTCACCTCACTGTCCTCTGTGAGCCTTCTTCTGAGCCCTTGTAAAGGTTTAGGAATTTAGAGGTTTACATCAAAGAAATGCAAAATTCTTTAACAATTTTAATCCCAGGGATTCCCATTTCTAAAGAATCTCTTATCTACTTACTCATATTGCTTAGCTACGCACTCTCCTCTCTCCCTGAAATTCCTATTTTTTCCCATGTAGAATTTTTTTCTTTCTTTCTTTTTTCTTGCTTTTTTTCCAAGCTGCCCTCACCCTGCAGGCTTCTCAAGACTATTTTTCTTGTTACCACTATAAGAGAAAGTGGAGTGCCAACATGAAGATTATATATATATGTACAAAATCTTGGCTTTGACTTTAGAGAAGCCCGCTTAACTGCCTGGCTCTGTATTCTCATTTGTAAAATGGAAATGGAGGTGATGCCAGCCTTTGTGAAGATCAGTTGTGATAACATATTTGAAAGCATTTTGTAAACTGAAAAGTGTTTGTGTAAACAACCTAAATGTCCATCAGTGGATGAATGGAAAAAGAAATGTGGTGTGTGTGTGTGTGTATATATATATATATAATGGAGTGTTATTCAGCCATAAGAAAGAAAAGGGTTTTGCCAATATCTTAAAATATGCCTGGTAGTTGGCAGATGCCCAGGGGTTGTCTTACGAATCATCCTCGCTTAATAGATTGATTGACAATGTATTGTCTTACAAATCCATCCATTAGATTTTTAGTTCAGGTTCAGCTGATATTCTCTATATAGCTGAGCAAGTTAAATTAGGAAGAGATAGGAAATAACCTTGTTATTAATATGAGTTCTAAGCAAAAATTTGTGATGATGACAATAATAATAATAGCAGTGACCACTTCTTGAATGTTTACCAGCTGCCTGGTATTGTGCCCTTGTGGGTAATCTGAGATGCTGAGTGTCAATCTCAGAGCACAGCCAAAGTGAAAGTAAGGGAGGGGGAGGAGGGAGGTGGGGGAACTGCTGCTCCAGGTGCGGTCCAGCCCAGGTCTCATCGTAGATGTGGGGGGCCCCTGCTTCTCTCAACCGGAAGATTCTAGCTGAAACAAAGGACAGTCTGCATAGTAAAGGATAGGCACTGAGGGGTGGGGTCTTGTAGCAAGTGCTCAGTCTGTTAGTTATATTCTCTTACCTCCTTCCAGGTTTTCTTTTGATTCCTGCCTGTCGGGATAGAGCTGGGGGCCCAGGGAGTACAAGGGGAAATAAAGCACTCAGACGTAGATGAGCTGCTGGGGGAGGACCAAGGATGAACTACTGTCAGTGGTCCGTCCCTTCTCTATCTCCTCACTTTCTTACTCTCCCTCCCATTTTCCTTCTGTCCCCCTCTTCCTGAAAATTGAATACCTAAAAATGTGCTCAGCTTAGATGATGGAGATACACTGCTGGATAAGACAGATAAGATCTATGGTCTTTAATTTCTAATAAATAGGAAAGACAAATGGTAAGTAAGTAAACAAAGAAATACACAAAAGAAATTAAAAAAAAAAAAAGAAGGTGATGTGACCGAGATGGACTAAACCAGGCTTGTGATTGCCACACCTCTGAATAGCTTTCTCTGAGGTTGACCACACAGGGCCCTGCTAGTGGTTTAATGCTCTACATTAAAGTCACCATCTTGAGACTCTTAATGTTTCTAACAAGGGGCCTTGTATTTCCATTTTGTCTTGTCCTGGGCCCGGCCTGAGGGGAGAGGGTGTAGTGAGGCAGAACACCCTGGGCACGTTTTGTTGAAGCAGGAATCATCTGTGCACAGAATCATTTTCTCACACAGCCGTTGGAGGAGGTTGTAGAATCCCCTTTCTTTGAAGAGTTTTAAAAATGGCACAAAGCCTCACTCTCCTGCCACGTGTAAACGTATGTGGCTCTGCTTAATGGCGGGCAACATGGGCATTATTCTGGAGGAACCTGCCTGCCTGTCTACAAATCCTTTGTGAGAACAGAGAACTTCAAGGAGGGTCAGGGAATCCATGTGGCATTGAGTTTTTCTTTTCTAGTCATTACATAAAAGTTTTGTGAAGAAACCATTTCCCCCTTTTTAAAGGCTGCATTGAACTTCACAAAAACTTGTCTGAGAGAGCCTGAAACGATCCAGGAGATGCAAGGGAGTGTCACCTTCCAGCACTGTACCTGTTTGTTCAGGGCACGTGAAATGCTGTCCAGGGCTGCTGTAAACCGTTATCTGGGAAAAGCTGAGAGCCTTTTGATGACAGGCCCCACTGCATATTTAAAAAGGAAGTCGTAATGACTGCCCTTTGAGATGTGTCCTGGTAAATACAGAAAACCATCTAGTTTTCCAAAAATATTTGAAATAATTTTTTTGTTTTCCATGATAAGGGGAGAGATAATATGTTCCTTCTAGAAACAGGGCTTCCCTTGTGGCTCAGCTGGTAAAGAATCTGCCTGTAATGCAGGAGACCTGGGTTCGATCCCTGGGTTGGGAAGATCCCCTGGAGAAGGGAAAGGCCACCCACTCCAGTATTCTGACCTGGAGAATTCCATGGACTATATAGTCCATGGGGTCGCAAAGAGTCGGACACGACTGAGCGACTTTCACTTCACACTTTCACTTCCTAGAAACAGAAGGCATAGTTGCTTCTGCAGATTGCATTTTAACCAATCAGTTCTGGGAATCATGGGTGTGGGTTATTTGATGCTAACTTTAATCCAGAGGTGGATTTGAGTTATTGGCATTCATATTATTTTAGAAACTTTCCTCTCCCTGTTGAAAAGGATAGGAGGACACAGCTGAGTGAAGAGACTTCTGTTAAGTGTATGCTTATACTATGTGTGTTAGTTGCTCAGTCATGTCTGACTCTTTGTGACCCCATGGACAGTAGCCCGCCAGGCTCCTCTGTCCATGGAATTTCCCAGGCAAGAATACTGGAGTGGATAGCCATTCCCTTTTCCAGAGGATCGTCCTTATCCAGAGATCGAACCCAGGTCTCCTGCATTGCAGGCAGATTCTTTACCGTCTGAGCCACCAGGGAAGCCCGTGCTCATACTATGCTAGGTATTTTGGTGGCCAATGAGAGAAGGGTTGATTGAATTTCTTAACCTTTAGTAATACTTCCTTCCATATATCCTGTTGCTTGGAATGTAATATATGTGTGCAGGTACTTCGTATCTTTCTATTAGTTGCTTTTTTTTTCCTGAGGGGAGATGGTCAATGTTTTTACTTCCCCTCATCTAGGTAGATTTGAAGTACATACCATGATGGGAGAAAAATTACTAGATAGAGGTTTAAGGAAAGTAGCTGCAGGCAATTATAGAAATCATGTTAGGAAAAAAATATGCCTTCAAGAAACTCCACCTCTTATCTGGGTGGAGAAACAATTAGAGAACAATACGAGACAGTATATAATCAAGTGCTAAATTGTGTGGTAGGGATAATGAGTGCTATAGGAATTCAGAGAAAAGGAGCGGAAGACTATGGAACAATTCACAGCATTTTGTGCCGACAATCCCACTTCCAGGGAGCGATGTCTGCATTTTCTCTGAGAGTTGATTGTGAGGCTCATCTGGCCCACCTTGTGAATCTGTCATTAATGGGCAGGATTGGGTCTTTTGTATGTTCTATTGCATATTGGTTCTGATGGAGCCACGATAAATGGGATGTAGAAACCAGTAACTTAGAGCAAGTCCTCCGTCCGGGTGAGTATGCTGACAAGACGGTCTCTGCATGACAAGCGCCAGCTTCAGTCTCCCTGACAACAATTTCTGAAGAGTTGAAAGCCATTAAGGGGTGGATCTCTACAGTGATAGCCTACATTTTCCAAGGGATAAATCTTTTCTGCTACAGAGGTTGGCAGCTGAATTTTGGTTCCTCTTGCCCGCGCCCCTGCCCCCCACCCCCAACACACACACACACACACACACACACACACACACACACACTTTTCACAGAGCAGCTCAAAGGCTAGCAACAGCTGATGGGGATGGTAAATATTTCTTGCAGAGTGCGAGATGGTAGGGGGAATATCTCTCCTGATTTATAACGAGACATCACCTTCTCAGTGTGAAGGGTTAAAGTCAGTCAGGCTGTGAATGTTGGTAGCTTTCAGCTCTTCCCCAGGAAGTGCAATACCTAGAGATTTTGAAAGATCCTGACATACCTGAAGTTTTGACACACTTATGTCCTAAAAGAGAAATTCTCCACCAGGTAAATGTGGTCCATTTTCTCTGACAGATGTAGGTGAGAACAAAAAGCTTCAGGAGAGCTGAACCAGCTTGAACAATCAGTTTGAATCTATATTCAATTCAAGCTCCAATCAAAGAATGCTGATGAATTAAGACCCATTTAGCCTGCCTACAGCAGGATGGTTAACTATACCCCATTGCTTGTCGGAGACACTAGTTTGGTTGAACTAATTTGTCTGTCATGCTTTGTAGTGGACACAAACCCAGAAGAGGCCCCTTCCCACCCCATTTTTTGCTTTGGTTTTGTTTTGCTTTTTCTATACTACTGAAATGATATGGACCTAACAGAAACAGAAGATATTAAGAAGAAGTGGCAAGAATATATAGAAAAACTATACAAAAAAAGATCTTCATGACCCAGATAACCATGATGGTGTGATCACTCTCCTAGAGCCAGACATCCTGGAATGCGAAGTCAAGTGGGCCTTAGCAAACATCGCTACGAACAAAGCTAGTGGAGGTGATGAAGTTCCAGTTGAGCTGTTTCAAATCCTAAAACATGATGCTGTGAAAGTGCTGCACTCTATCTGCTAACAAATTTGGAAAACTCAGCAGTGGCCACAGGACTGGAAAAGGTCCGTTTTCATTCCAATCCCAAAGGAAGGCAATGCCAAAGATGTTCAAACTACTGCACAATTGCACTCATCTCACATGCTAGCAAGGTAATGCTGAAAATTCTCCAAGCCAGGCTTCAACAGTACATGAACCAAGAACTTCCAGATGTTCAAGCTGGATTTAGAAAAAGCAGAGGAACCAGAAATCAAATTGCCAACATCTGTTGGATCATCAAAAAAGCAAGAGAGTTCCAGAAAAACATCTACCTCTGCTTTACTGACTCTGCCAAAACTTTTGACTGTGTGGATCACAACAAACTGTGGAAAATTCCTCAAGAGATTGGAATACCAGACCACCTTACCTACCTCCTGAGAAGTCTGTATGCAGATCAAGAAGCAATAGTTAGAACTGGACATGGAACAACAGACTGGTTCCAAATCAGGAAAGGAGTAGGTCAAGGCTGTATATTGTCACCCTGCTTATTTAACTTATATGCAGAGTACATCATGAGAAACGCTGGGCTGGATGAAGCACAGGCTGGAATAGAGATTGCCAGGAGAAATATCAATAATCTCAGATATGCAGATGACACCACCCTTATGACAGAAAGCAAAGAAGGACTAAAGAGCCTTTTGATGAAAGTGAAAGAGGAGAGTGAAAAAATTGGCTTAAAACTCAACATTCAGAAAACTAAGGTAATGGCATCCAGTCCCATCACTTCATGGCAAATAGATGGGAAAACAATGGAAACAGTGACAGACTTTATTTTCTTGAGCTCCAAAATCACTGCAGATGGTAACTGCAGCCATGAAACTAAGATGCTTGCTCCTTGGAAGAAAAGCTAGGCAGCTTGTTAAAAAGCAGATACATTCCTTTGCCAGCAAAGGTCCGTCTAGTTGAAGCTATGGTTTTTCTAGGAGTCATGTATGGATGTGAGAGTTGGCCTATAAAGAAAGCTGAGCGCTGAAGAATTGATGCTTGTGAACTGTGGTGTTGAAGACTCTTGAGAGTCTCTTGGACTGCAAGGAGATCCAATCAGTCCATCCTAAAGGAAATCAGTCCTTAACATTCATTGGAAGGACTGATGCTGAAGCCGAAACTCCAGTAGTTTGGCCACCTGATGTGAAGAACTGACTCATTGGAAAAGACCTTGATGCTGGGAAAGATTGAAGGCAGGAGGAGAAGAGAACGATAGAGGGTGAGATGGTTGGATGGCATCACCAACTCGATGGACATGAGTTTGAGCAAGTTCCGGGAGTTGGTGATGGACAGGGAGGCCTGGCGTGCTGCAGTCCATGGGGTCGCAAAGAGTTAAACATGACTGAGTGACTGAACTGAACTGGACTGAACTATGGGAATAGGAGCAAGCCCATGGATGCCCAGCAGGTATTACTATGATTAGATTTTAATATGCTTCTAAAAATTGAGTTATTTTTGCAAGGTATTATTTTCTATTATATCTCATTGGTTAAAAAAATGTGATTGCAAAAAAGGATATTTCATGTTTTTTGTCTACAGAACATTGCTGTTTTTATATCAAGGCCTGAAATAAGTCGCTGAGTGGAACTAGGCTGTGAAAGAGCATCTTTTTAAAATAAATTTATTTGTTTTATTTGGCTGCACTGGGCCTTAGCTGCAGTGTGGAATCTAGTTCCTTGACCAGGGGTTAAACCCAGGCCTCCGGCATTTAGAGCATGGAGTCTCAGCTACTGGACCACTAGGGAAGTCCCTGTGAAAGAGGGTCTGGCAATCAGGACGTCCCTGCCCTACCCCTTTAGCTGGCAGTTGATAATAATAATAATGATAGAGGGATGGAGAGGGTGAGATGTATGAAAAGAGTCACATGGAAACTTACATTACTATATGTAAAGTAGATAGCCAACAGGAATTTGCTGTGTGGCTCAGAAAACTCAGACAGGGGCTCTGTATCAACCTAGAGGGGTGGGATGGGGAGGGAGATGGGAGGGAGGTCCAACAGGGAGGGGACATATGTGTACCTATGGCTGATTTACGTTGAGGTTTGACAGAAAACTGTAAAATTATGTAAAGCAATTATCCTTCAATAAAAGAGAAATTAATTAAAAAAATAATAATGATAGGTTATATTTCTTCAGCTCTTACCATGGGCAGATATATGGTTTCTTATAATCTTCATAACAATTATGTGGTTCATTGTACAGTTGAGGAAGCATCTTAAAGGACAGTAACTTGCCCCAAGTTACAGTAGCTAGAGAGTAGTAGAACTTGGCTCCATCCCATACAATTTCATGCCAAATCCATGCACTTGACTGGTATGCCATTGTGCCCAACATGGTCTGGTTTGACAGGTTTTGATGCACTGTGGAAAAATCTCTTGTAAATCTGGACACAATCGAGAGCAAGGACAACCAGGTCAAGAAATCCAAGGGCAATGGGGAGAGCTGCTTTAGTGAGACTGAAGTTGATAGAGCAATGCCTTCTTTTTCTTGAGATGGATGTATTAGGCAGTCTGCTTGCCTTTCTAGTGAAGAGTGCTTGGTCTGAGCTCTCCATCCCTCAAGATTTTGAGCAATCTTCTAGCTAGTTTAGGCGACAGTCTCCTAAAGTTTTTTACTTCCCATTGAACAAAACTTGAGCCAAGAAACATCTCTATGAGCGAGAAAGGATGAAGTTGGAGTTTTTCCCAAAGGAGTTGATTACACATAGGTGTAGGCTGGATATCACCCTGGTGGCTCAGACAGTAAAGAATCTGCCTGCAATGCAGGAGACCTGGGTTTGATCTCTGAGTTGGGAAGATCCCCTGGAGGAGGAAATGGCAACCCACCCCAATATTCTTGCCTGGAGAATTCCACGAACAGAAGAGACTGGTGGGCTACAGTGCATAAAGTTACAAAAGAGTTGGACACCACTAGGCTGGATAACTACTTCTATCATTTATTCAGGGCCAGTGAAATCACTTGATTGATCCTGTTTACACAGACAAAGAAGGTTATTCCCAGATCAGCCAATCAAGGCTCTCACGTGCTTAAACAATACCGCCATTATGGTAAAAGTTGGATTTGCCCAGTTATTATTTGACTCGCTAAATTTGCATCGGTCCTTCTCACATATGCTTGTAACACCTCATCATCCCTGTAAACAAATGCAGCAATTTTTCATGCCTTTCATTCTCACTAAGCAAAAACCATTAGGTATTGATTTTCTTTTAGTGAATGTACCATAGAGATTTCCCTTTGGTGAAAACAGTAGAAACATTATTCAATATATCATATTTCTGGAAAGATTACTACTGATTTTTATTAGATCAAAGGTTGAATTCCTTTAAGCTCATTTTTATTCTTCTTACAGGATTGGATCTGTTTAGGTTTTGCTTTCATGGCCTTTAAAGGACTTATATGGCATGTCAAGAATGGAAGTGAAACTTATTTCTGAAGAACTTGTCTTAACAGTAGTGTGATCAAGTCACACCCTAGAAAGATTTATGGTCTAGGAAGTCTGGTAATAGCTGGAGTGAAAAACTAGTTAAAAACAAAGCCCAAGCTCCCTTACAACTGAAGTGGCCAATTAACTGGGGCTGAAAAGGAAAAGTCTTTCTAAGTGCTTATTTCACTAACTTATCATTTTCAAGTTGTTATCAGGACAAGCAAGACTTACTCCAGTCTGATTTTGATGAATGGGAGTCATCATTGCAATTACTTGTTTTTTTAGTGGGTTGTCCAGGACACTTGAGGGTTTGTATCAGTATCATTAGAACCAACAGCTGATGGTTCTAACTTCAAGATCAACTCTAAATCCATTCCTTTATTTGAGACATCCCTTTCCTGAATGACAATGAGATAATTTTCCAAACTTGCTGGAACCATGCTGTTAATAAAAGTGTCACTAGCAGGAAAGAAACCCTCATCAAGATTTCAGTGTTGCCTCATTTGCAAAGGGAGTTGCTAAACACCCTGGAAAAGACACCTGTCAGGTACTGCTTTTGAGCTCTCCTTGGGGCATTTTCCAGCAACTGTCTTTTACCTCCATCATCCAAGACTTGCCAAGGAAGCTTACAGTTAGGCAATAACTCACTCTTGTCTGGCTTTGTTTCCTTGTCTCTAGGACTGAAGGGAGTAATCAAGCTTGAATCTTGGAGAAATTCCCAGTTAATACCAAAAAGCAATCAACCAACTCAAACTGTTGGTGAAGTGTAGGGAATGAGGAAGAATGGTGGTTAACTTTCTTCCCTCATGTTTTGGATAAACTCCACTCTTATTTGCCTAACACAGAATCAGATCATGTGCCCCCAATCCATGTTCATTTTTGAAATCCTTCTCCTCCACTCAGTATCTCTTCCTGTTATTTTTTTCAGAGTCTAGAACTGAATTAAACTTATGAACCATTCAGTAAAAAATAGTGGGTATTGATTAAATGAAGTGACTGTGGAAGATTAAAAATGGCTGCAAATACCATTGAAAAGTGGGGTCTTTCCCCACTTCCCTTGACTCTGCACAGGCTTTGAGACTGCTTTGACCAATAGAATATGGCAGAAGTGTTTCTGTGCCAGTTTCGGGGCCCAGCTCTCAAGAAAGTGGCAACTTCCTGTCTCTTGGAGCACTCTGTCTTGGAGCTCGGAACTTCCAACAGAACTCTCAAGTTCTGTTGCTCTGACACTGCCATTCTGGAGAGACCACTCTCTGGTCCACAGTCTCAGCTAACTCCAGGTTGGAGACTGTGATAATAGTCTCTAGAGCCTTTTAAATGAGACTGCCTATCTCAGCCCATATTTCCAATCCACAAAATCACGAGATTTCATGATTACTGTTTTAAGCCATCCAATAACCTCAAATTAGGATAAATGTTTCGCTAAAATCTGAACTCTAACGCTGCTTTGAAAAACTGAAGTGGCAATGAGCTAATGTGAGTAAAGGGCTTATCACAGTGGCTAGCACCCAGTAAACACTCGGTGAAGGCTCGCTTTTGTAACTATTACTGTAATAGTATCCCGGCTGTTCTCCTTGTTCTTAGCTTTTGCCTCTAGGTTCCACATTCAACATCACTGTCAGAATCAACTTCCCAAAGCATAGTCATGTTTAATATAGCAGCTACAGCTAGTTGTCTCTCCATTAAGAAACCTTGTCTTTCTTCTCAGTAACAGAACCTTCGTAGACTGCTTGGGTATATGGAGGCCCAAACTAAAGATTACATTTCCCTGTCTCCCATGTGGCTGGGCAGAGCCATACAACTAAATTTTGACTAATGGTGAAAGGCGCTCAGTCGTGTCCAGTTCTTTGGGACCACAAAGACTGTAGTCTGCCAGGCTCCTCTGTCCATGGGATTTTCCAGGCAAGAATACTGAAGTAGGTTGCCATTCCCTTCTCCAGAAGATCTTCCCAACCCAGAGATTGAACCTGGGACTTCTGCATTGCAGGCGGATTCTTTGCAGCCTGAGTCACCAGGGAATCTGAGTCAACGGTAGTTAAGCAAAAGTGGTTGTGCAACTTTCAGGAAGTGTCTGTCAAGTGAGAGCCATGGCTTTCTCCTCCTCTGTGCTGCTTGGAGTTTAAGTATGTTATTACCTAGAGCCCATTTACCATCTTAGACAAGGTTAGCAAGGGTCTCATCCTTAGGGTGGGCTTCCCTGGTGGCTCAGTGGTAAAAAATCTGCCTGCCAAGCAGGAGATCCGGGTTTGATCCCTGGGTTGAGAAGATCCCCTGGAGGAAGAAATGGCAACCCACTCCGGCATTCTTGCCTGGAGAATTCCATTAACAGAGGAGCCTTGGACAGAGGAGCCTGGCGGGTTATAGTCCATGGGGTCGCAACAGTTGGACATGACTTAGGGACTAAGCAATAACAACATCCTTTGAGGGGTGGGGAATAAAACGGGAAGGACTGTGGGATCCCGACTCATTTGTGGAACTGCCTTAGTAGCTCTGGATTCTCATCTCTGGATTTTTACTTAAGAGAAAAAAATCTTGTGGATTTAAGCTTTTTTTTGGGGGGGGGGGTGTAGGGTGTCAAATAAATGTAGCTCTATCTAATTTTAACTAAAAGACCTACTACTTATTAGATGCAGACTATGAAGGTGAACTTTGCCAACAAAGGTCCATCTGGTCAAGGCTATGGTTTTTCCAGTGGTCATGTATGGATGTGAGAGTTGGACTGTGAAGAAAGCTGAGCACCGAAAAATTGATGCTTTTGAACTATGGTGTTGGAGAAGACTCTTGAGAGTCCCTTGGACTGCAAGGAGATCCAACCAGTCCATCCTAAAGGAGATCAGTCCTGGGTGTTCATCGGAAGGACTGATGCTGAAGCTGAAACTTCAGTACTTTGGCCACTTCATGCAAAGAGTTGACTCATTGGAAAAGACCCTAATGCTGGGTGGGATTGGGGGCAGGAAGAGAAGGGAACGACAGAGGATGAGATGGCTGGATGGCATCACCGACTCAATGGGCATGAGTTTGAGTAAACTCCGGGAGTTGGTGATGGACAGGGAGGCCTGGCGTGCTGTGATTCATGGGGTCGCAATGAGTCAGACACGACTGAGCGACTGAACTGAACTGAACTGATGAAGGTGAATAAAAAAATGAGGCTTCTGCTCTTCTGGACGTCCATCTTCATGGGAAGATATAAATGAATAGAATAGTAAAGGGCTATAGAAAAGATGAAACAGATTTAATTTCACATTTTATGTGTACCAAGGACAACTTTTCATTTATTCTCTCCCCTTGTCTTCACAATGGTTCTGTAAAATAACAGTTGCTAAATCTATTTTAGAGAAGTGGAAAAAGACTCAGAAAATTTGGGTCATTTGCTCAGGGTCATGTTTGTAAGAGGTAAACCCCTAATCTACTCCCTTCTCTTCTGGCTCCAGTCTGTCACGATTTCTGCCATATCACATTGCAATAAGGAGGATATTATTGAGTTCAATCAATGAGACAACTTCTACAAAAATGAGTACATACTTAAAAGACACAGAGGGATGGGAAGGGGGTTCCAGAAGGAAGGGACAGAAAAGCTGAAGTGGTACGGCACGGACAAGACATGCCGGGACCATGGCCAGTCTAGAGAGGCTGCTGGAAAACTGAGGGGGGTCTGATTATGAAGGGCTCTGAGGCTGTACTATCTTTGCTTTCATACCATGCTTTTCTGCTTTCTTGTAGTCTTAGGCAGGCTCTCCCCTCTGTGAGTCTAGTTTTCTCTCCCTTATAAAATGAAGTTAGTAGGGACTCCCCGGCGGTCCAGTGGCGAATACTCCTCACTCCCAATGTAGGGAGCCTGGGTTCAATCCGGGTCAGGGAACTAGATTCCACATGCCGTAACTAAGAGTTCACATGTCCCGTGTATAAACTAATGATTCTTCATGCCATAACTAAGACCTGGTGCAGCTGAATAAATAAATAATAATTTAAAAAAATAAAATGTAGTAATAACTCCTATATCAATCAGGACACCTAATGCTGGTTGCTACAACAAGAAGTCGACAAATCCTGATTGCTTGTCACCATAAAGGTGTATTGCCTGCTCTTATAAAGTCTAAATCAGCTGTCAAGGGGAGCAAGGTTATGTGTATGTGTGTGTTTGGTAAGGAGTAGAATTCTAGAATAAGCAATGATTCAGTTTTCCTTGAGGGCATTTTATTTGTGCTGTCATATTCTGAGACCTCCTTGGAGTTCTTTGCTGAATTCTTTGCATTCAGCTGGCTGCTAAGTAGTAAGAAAGTGTGGAGGATTACATAGGTTTGATGATCAGGCCTGAAAGTGGCATCCTTCATGTCTGTCCATAGCCCATTGACCAGACTGAGTAACATGGTTCCAACCTAACTGCAAGGGGAAAAATGTGATTAGGTGCCTCTAGCAAGTATCAGCCACAAAACTCCAACTTCTTTATGGAGGCAAGCTAAGAGTTTAATGAAATCATATGTGTGAAGGTACCCTATAAAACTCCTGGAGTGTGATTTACATTCAGGTTTCATTTCTTCATGTTTGTATGTCCAAATCTTACCTATTTTTCCAGTGTCACCTTCCCTGTGGAGTCATCTTGAATCCCACTCTCTTTCTCTCTTTGAGCATCTCAATAGTTAAAGGTTATCTTTGTCTTCCAACATTTTATTGCACTATTTGAATCTTTATAGTTTTCCTTATACATCTTTTATCTGTTTATACATCTTTTTATCCTAAGGACATGTGACTATAGTTGGCACAATGTCTTGCATATATAGTGTGCAAGTTTTGATAAATGATTGATATTTTGCATTCCAAAAGATTCTCTCTCTAGGGTAACTGGCATATTCACCTAAACATATTTGAGTCTCTCATCACTTTCTCCTACAAACTTGCTTTGTAAGGAGGACATAATGTTGAATGAAAATGAAATGAAAATGAAAACCAAGATTATATAAAATTGGCCATAAACATTAGTTGGTTTAGTGCATATTTAACCAAGAGAGAAAGTAAGGACTATAAGGCAAAGAGACCCATGTTCAACAGTGGACAATCACCTCTCCCCTGACTTCATTGTTCTCATACCAGTCTCCTGGCTGCTGGGAAGGAGGGTCTGGGTTACTTACAGCAAGACATCAGAGGGGCTTTGGACATAGTCACATGTGGGACTCTCACCTACCTCTCGCCAGAGGGAAGCTTTCCCTTTTCTGTCTACCATGCCATTAATATCTAATTAACGTGGTTTATGAATGTTTACAGTGAATAAAAGCCCTTCCCACTTATGCAGAGACTTACTTGCACATTTTTCTGGTCTTAATAAAACCAACATAGGTTCTGGTATACCTGTAGTATTCTATTTCCATGTGAAAGCTACATTAAGTGGGTCATTTTCCTCCTTCCAAAAGAATTCTCTATAAAATAGAGGGAACATATGTGTACCTATGGCTGATTCATATTGATGTATGGCAAAAACCATCACAATATTGTAAAGTAATTATTCTCTAAAATAAATAATTAAAAAACAAAAGAATTCACTACCAAATAATTTACTATGTACTCCCTTTAAATAACAAGATTCTCTATTATATTGAGAATGTGATTCTCTTTACAAAAATTCAGTTACATACAGCATTTTGAGAACTCTTGTAGCATGAACTCTTGTACTTACTTGGTGGGGTACTGGCTGGGCTTTGGATAGTAGTGAGTCTGTCTTCTGGTCTATCTCTAATTTTTCCTAGTTTTAAATGAAATCATTGGCCCCATTTACTTTTTTTTCAATTTTATTTTCCCATTAGGGAAGCACATGGCTCTCAGATGGATGTGCTGAAGGAAATGCACCAGGAAATCCCAAGCAGGGTGCAATCAGTCACTATTAATGCTCACAAGTATCAAAGCTACTTAAGGAAATATGACTGCTTATGAGATAGGTGATAAAATTGAATTCATGAAGCAGTTCCTTCTCCATGGGTGATTTCTTGGTGCTGAAGAACTAGAATTTCATGCACACTGTGAGTATCAGAACTCCACACTGCAGTTAGCACACTTTAAAGAACAGGTATTGAATTTTAGCTGAGTCTAGCATCATCTTTTTCAATTCCAATGACAGCTGTTAAATTATAAAATATTTTGAGATATAAAGCTCTTGCCTCTGAGAGATCCTCTCTTTTTTCTTTAAGATCAGCATCTATGAAATTTTATGTGAAGGAGTTGACAACTTTGAAAATCAGCAGATATTTAGCGGCTATCTTTAAGTTGGTATTAAACCTTTTAAAAATCAATGACAAAGTTATAAAAATGGGTTTGATGTTTCACGCACATCTGCTTAACCATGTAACCTGGAGATTGAGTAATTTGAATTTGGTTGATTATGAAAGGAAATTAAAATAACACAAATCATTTGATGAAACCATCCTCATAGCATTCTAATTTAACTCAAATAATAAGTGTTTTAATGGTTCTCCTATGTGCTTATTTTTAGTCTTGTATTCTGTAAGTTACAAGAGAGTTGCTTTCATGCATGTGAAATGTAATTCTCTTCTTGTAAAAACTTGACACAATGCTTATCCATTTGATTTGATTGCATTTGCGTGTTCATTAATATAATTGAAACATGTAGCTTCCCCCAAGTTTTCACAGGTTCATCCCTAATTAACTGTTGGCATTTTCTCACACTACATGTTAGTATAACTGAGTTAAGCCAATTTATTCATGAAATAGGAAAAAGTTGAGCAGAGGAAGGGAGGGATGGGTTCAGACCACTCAGTACTGATTAGGGGGCTGTGGGCAGCCCTTGAAATCTCTACTGTTTTAACTTCTGAATTAAAGCTGCCAGGGAGACCTACATGGGCTCAGGTGTTACGGACTCAAGAAAGAAGGACTACCTTCAGGAGAAAATCTTCACCAATTGGGCCCCAAACTGAAAATCAATTTTCTAAGTATGTTCTATGTATTGGGTTTCCCGAGGTTAAGAAGCTACCTGCCAATGCAGGAGACATAAGAGACACTGGTTTGATCCCTCAGTGGGGAAGATCCCCTGGAGGAGGGCATGGCAACCCACTCTAGTATTCCTGCCTGGAAAATCCCATGGACAGAGGAACCTGGTGGGCTACAGTCCATGAGATCACATGGAGTTGGACACTACTGAAGCAATATATCAGGCATACATGTTCTATGTATTTTCAGAATAGTTTGAAGATAGATAGTGATAGTGGTGATATAGAACCAAGATCTATGAGTCTGGAAGGAGAAAATGGAGGTCCTAATTGCTACTTGGATACTTTTGAGCTCTGTGATATTACATGAGTGAGCTAATCTGAGTATATTTCATCACAAGGCTATAAAAGGGGTCTAAATGTAATAATTATGCAATCACCATATGCTCTTCTAAACATATGGTTTGGGAGAGGAAAAAAATGTATATATTCTACATATAAAGGTAGAAAATAAAATATATACAGGAGGTGGTCAATAAAACAGACAAAGGAGTTTTAAATAGGGTTAACTTTTCTTTTTTTTTTTTTTTTGGGAGAAGGCGAGGGTGGGATGTTCTGAGAGAATAGCATTGAAACAAGTGTAATATCAAGGGTGAAACAGATCACCAGCCCAGGTTGGATGCATGAGACAAGTGCTCAGGGCTGGTGCACTGGGAAGACCCAGAGGAATGGGATGGAGAGGGAGGCAGGAGGGGGGATCGGGATGGGGAACACATGTAAATCCATGGCTGATTCATGTCAATGTATGGCAAAAACCACTACAATATTGTAAAGTAATTAGGCTCCAACTAATAAAAATAAATGGGAAAAAAAAACTTTAAAAAAAGGATAATTTTTCAAATCAAATATTTAAAATCCTATTTTTTGTCTTTTACAGAGTAAAGTGAGGATACCTGACTAAAAAGAATTAAAGAAGTCCCTCTCTTATTTTAGTGTCTCATCTGGTAAAGAGCCTGCCTGCACTGCAGGAGCCCTGGGTTCTATTCTTGTGTCAGGAAGTCCCCCTGGAAAAGGGAATGGCTACCCACTCCATTATTCTCACCTGCGGAATTCCATGGACAGAGGAGCCTGGTGGGCTACAGTCCACGGGGTCATAAAGAGTTGGACATGACTGAAGCGACTTAACATTCATGCACTCTTATTTTTGCTTCTTAAGTATTATACTTGTTTCACCACGTGATAGATTGGTTACTTAAGCAAAACTAATGTGATAAATTCATAGCAATCAGGGAATATTTCATTTGAAAAGCTCCACTTTTTGTTTTAATGACATGAAAAGAATTTGCTAGGCACCTCCTTTCTAATAATAGCTGTATTACTTTTTATCTTATATTGCTATCCCATTATATGCTTATATTCTTTTGGAAGGGTTCAACATAAGTAATAAAACCAAAGATCTCTCAGCTCTTGTCCATACAGAAGGGGAGATCTATCAAGGTTGCTGTTTAAGCAGGTGTAGTCAAAGGAGCAGTGGGTCCCAGGGATTCTCAAATCAGGGAGGAAGTGATGCCTCAGGACTGGGCCTGCTGAAGAAAACCATCAGCATCACAAAGACAGTTTCAGTTCAGTTCATTTCAGTTCAGTTCAGTCGCTCAGTCGTGTCTGACTCTTTGTGACCCCGTGGACTGCAGCACACCAGGCTTCCCTGTCCATCACCAACTCCCAGAGCTTGCTCAAACTCACGTCCATCAAGTTGGTGATGCCATCCAGCCATCTCATCCTCTGTTGTCCCCTTCTCCTCTTGCCTTCAATCTTTCCCAGCATCACAGTTTACTCTTTGAAAACTCGTTTGTCCATGACAGTGAATAACCACATTCCTCTGTATATCTGAAGTGGTCAAAAATCTGTATTGGAATTAGCAGGTATCTTTGGAAGTGGGATTGCTGGCCCTTGTGAAATGAAAAGGCTCAAAGAACTGAGCTTCCTGTCGGGTGGTTTCAGCCCTACCCTGGCAAGATTCATTAGATTAGTGTCTTTTCCATACAGTAAGAAAGGAAGTGTTGAATTTAGATGGGTAATCTTTTCTTTTTTTTTTGTCTAAAATACTAAAAGATCTGTTTTGGTACCTTGCAGTCAAATTAGGTAATTCCTCACTCTGTGTATATCATAAACAACAAGGAAATCACTCCTTATGTTAAGATCAATTAGAATATATGATTTAAAAATGTTTGTGAGACCTGCATCTGAATTGTGCCTAGATGATTTGAAGGAAGTTTGAGATGGAAGCTTGTTAAGAGCTGTATGGGGAACTGTGGTATTTACACAGTAGCTTTAAAAATCTAATTGCAATTTAAAATTAATTAATTTAATTTAATATGATTGATAATTAATTGTTGTTAATAATTAACAAAACATTCACTTCACATTGCTGGTCCTTCTACCATCACATTTTTCTCACTTCATTTGTTTCAAATAATTGTTCTATGTGTATTACATTGAATTAAATATTTATCCTGAAGAAACATGCCCTAAGGAAGTTAGAGGTTCATAGTTAGCAAAGAATGGTAGGCCAAGTTGCCAGAATGTCATGGATTATTCATGAATTCAAACTCAGTTCATGAATCTAGAAATTGTAGGAGCTGGGGTTTTTTTTTTTCACTTCTGGTTTTGAAAAATTTTTTATTGGCTGAATTTGTTTGCCTCAGAGTCACAGAAGCACAAGCTGTGGACTTATAAAACCCTAAAGTTGGTTGTTCTCTTATTGTTTCACATGAGGTGAGAAATATTAGTGAGTTTGGAACACCAAAAAATGGGACTCTGGTCAAGACTTAGAGAAAAGGAGAAAATGAAA
Source organism: Cervus canadensis (assembly GCF_019320065.1). NCBI lineage: Eukaryota > Metazoa > Chordata > Mammalia > Artiodactyla > Cervidae > Cervus > Cervus canadensis. The sequence continues at coordinate 53,120,715 of NC_057400.1, read as the reverse complement.
GCCATGGGCCTTTGAATACCAGGGATTTTATTTTTATGATTTCTTTTTAGATTCCAGATACAAGGGATGTCATGGTATTTCTCCTTTTCTGTCTGACTTACTTTACTCAGTATGACACTCTCTAAATACCAGGGATTTCAAAAAAGCTAATGGAAAACACAGAGGAAAGCGTGAAAAAGAAAAGGATTTAAAAGGCTAGTATAAAAATGAAAAATAAGACGGCCATTCAAGAAGAAGTTGTGCGGGTTCCTTCAAGGAATTCCAGGGTGGGAACTTGAATGGAAGAAGACATTGCCAGAGCAACATGGAAGGTAAATGGAGTGCGGTTACCTTCACTGCAAACCTCAGTCTCACTACAGGGTCCTCTGCCTCCTGTGGGTATGGGGGAATGAGGGGTGTGGGGGGCTCCCCTTGGTTCTAAGATGAAACTGTGCATTCAAATGGGAGCTGCAGCTGAGTTAATTTGGAGTTAACTGGAACACTTCTTAGTCGAGTTGTATCAGTCAGGGTTCTCCAAAGAAATAGAATCAATAGGATAAAAAACTATTTAGGAGTTGGAGTAGGAATTGGCTTCCACAGTTATGGAGGCTGAGAGGCCCCACGATCTGCTGTCTGCAAGCTGGAGACCCAGGAAGGGTCTGGTATCCGTCCTAGAGTCTGATGGTGGATGTCCTAGTTCAGCAGACAAGAGAAGAAAACACACTCTTCCTTTTTGTTCTGCTGGGGCCTCAACTATTGGATGACACCCATCCACCCTGGTGAGGGGGCAGCTTCTTTATTCAGCCTATTATTTCAGTGCTAATCTATTCCAGGAACACCCTCATAGACACACTCGGAAATAATGTCTTACTGGCTATGTGGGCATTCCTTATCCCAATCAAGTTGACACATAAAATTAACCACCAAACCTGTATGAAGGCTTAGAAATTGGAGGAAATAATGTAAAATACTTTGAAAAGTAAGAGAACTGGTGGATGTAAGAAGACGTAACCAGTCTTCTTCAGGAGAAAAAGCTCATGAGCCCTTTGGTCTTGGCCTGGCAAGGCCAAGAACAGACCCCAAATGCAGTGAAATAATTTTTCCATGAGCCCGACCGACTGGCATTCCAACCATTTGTTTTTCAAAGGTTAGAAATAAAAAGCACTGTTTGGGGAGTATAGATGTTGGAGTTGGAAAGATCTGATATTAAACCTTGGTTAATTCTAACCTGGAGTAAGTTTCCATCTCTGAGTCTTGCTTTCTGTTTGGGAAAGTAGGAGCACTAATAACTTCATTGTGGGGTTGCGAGTGACTTAAAAGAAAAAAAGGAACGTAAAGCACATAGTTGGTGCTTAATTGTAGTAGCTATTAGTAAACTAGTAAAAGTTTTTTTTTTTTTCTTTTCTTTTCTTGCTCTAGCACGACTCTGCTAACCACCTGTTGTGGGGTCCTAGGCCAGTGAGCTCATCTCTCTAGTTCTTGGTTTCCTCATCTAGAAAGTAGACCAGGTTGGTCTACTCTAGACTTTTTGAGTGTCTCCAACTTGCAAGCGTGGAGGAATCATCTGGGGATCTTGTTTAAAGGCAGATCCTAATTCAGTAGGTCTGCAGGACAAGGGTGGGTGGGGGTGGGGGGTGGGGTGGGCCATCGGTGAGTCTGCAGTGGGTGGGGTCAGGGAGTCTGAGGTGGGTGGGGTCAGGGAGTCTGCAGTGGGTGGGGTCAGGTAGCCTGCAGTGGGTGGGGTCAGGGTGTCTGCGGTGGGTGGGGTCAGGGAGTCTGGTGGGTGGGGTCAGGTAGCCTGCAGTGGGTGGGGTCAGGTAGCCTGCAGTGGGTGGGGTCAGGGAGTCTGAGGTGGGTGGGGTCAGGGAGTCTGCGGTGGGTGGGGTCAGGTAGCCTGCAGTGGGTGGGGTCAGGGAGTCTGCAGGTCCAAAGAGCTCTGAGGTGCTGCCAATGCTGCAGGTGATGCTGCTGGCGATGTTGCCGGTACATGGGCCTTGCTTTCCCCAACCAAGGCCATCATCTAACGTTGAACCTGCTAGGACACTATGAAAAGACAAACTGAAGTTGAACCCCTGAGGCTCTGAGGAAATGAGATGTTGTATTTTTCAATGAATAGAGAACATGGCAGAAGCTGAGGACATCTGGGAGCTGGGGGATTAGGCCTGGGGAAACTGGAGTAAGTGACTGACTAGCTGCAGTGGTAGGTATGGAGGTAGGGGTGGAAAAAAACCAAAGAGGGTTGTATGTGGCAAATCTAACTTCCTATTGTGTTTAGTCTCTAACTGGGACTCCGCAGAATGATACAAACCCTATATTCTTTCATACTTTTCAAGGGGGACCACTGTAAAACTTCACTGTTTCTGAATTTAATCCATTACAGGCTCCTATACTTAGTGAAATTGCAACAATTCAACAAATGATATAATTGCCCTAAATACTGCTTTTAATATAATTATGTGTAACTCACTGGAATATGCTATTGCATCCTATAATATATGATGATATATAATGTTATCATAAAATTCCTTATCAAATGCAAGCAAATAATGCACTTTATGTGTTACTCAGGTATTGGTGTTTCCATCTGATACCATACAGATTTTTTAAAAATAACAGGAATGTAAATATATTTTTCAGTTAGCTAGGAGTAACAAAGGGGACTGAAGTGAGAGGGAAGATTAAGGTTGTCATTTCTTAAAACTGTGACCTGCAGATCACCTGCATCAGTATCCTCTGGGCCCTAGATAAAATGCAGAATCCTGGGTTCCCTGCAGCTCTTACTGAATCAGAATCAACAGGGCAGGAAATCCGGGGTATTCTTATGTACCCTGAAGTTTAAGACTTTTTGATCTGGATTTTGCCCCTCTTCAGTATCATCTGGAACTCAGGCAATGGTAAGTCTGGTTGGGCAGAGGGGGCACTTGTGACCTCTGTCCCCAGCTACCTACAAGATGCCTGCATATGTACCCCTGCCAGGGTGCCTCACACAGGATGTTCCCTGCCTCAAGCCTACTTCGCCGCCTTTCTTCCTTGCTCAGTTTATGGCATCACTGAGCCATCAGATGCCCAGGTGAGATAGCTGGGTGTTGTCCTGAATCCTCCTTTTAAGCACTTCACCAGTTACTGAATCTGGTCAATTTCACCTCCAAAGTCATCCTCAAAAATGTCTTCTTTCCACTGTTTCTGTCTCCTACCACTTAGATCATGACTTTCGCCATTTAATCATTCCTTTAACAAGTATTTGTCTGCTAGTTACCTACTGTAGTCACCTACTGTGTGTTTGAAGGTGAACTGAAGAAAAGGAAGCAAGGGAAAGAGAAAGGAGTGTTGGGGAGTTTTTGGGTAGAGGAGTGACGTGATTGCCTGGCTCTAAAAGGGTCCCTGGCTGCTATATTGAAGGAAGCCTGGAGAGGGGAGAAGCAGGAGCAGGAGAATGGTTAGGGTTCTAATGCAGTATTCCACACAAGGGATGATATTGGCTTATATCAACCAGAGTGCTAACAGTGGAAATGGCGAGAAATCACTGGATTCTGGCTATAACCTAGAGGTGGGACCAACGAGAGCATTTGCTGATAGAAAGGACATGGGATGTGATAGAGTACATAGTCAAGGAGTGGCTGGAAGAGTCACTGCCACTAACCACTAACCAAGCTGGGGAAGCCGTTGGATCTGTGGTGGGAATGAGAAGGGGAGAGATGGGACATACTTGATCATCATCTCTCGCTGGACCACCAAGCGTCCTCTTACTTGATTTCTGTGCCTCGAGCCTTATTCATCAAAGGACTGCCAGGGTGTTTATGTCAAATGAAAAAAAAAGAAAAGGTTTCCTCTGTCCTGCATAAAATCTTTCAGTGGTTCTCTGTTATGTGCAGGGTCAAGTTTAACGGTATGGGACCTATCAGTCCGTCTCCTCCCGGCCTCTCTAGTCCCCTGTGATACTGATGCGCTAGTATTTGTCTGCAGCGCAGGGATATCACTTGTCTTGCCTTTGCTTATATCTCAACCTCTGCTTAGAATGCTCTTCTCATGCCTGTTCCTTGAGAGCAAGGCTGGTGTCTTACTCATTAGTCTATCCCCAGCAATTGGTACACTGTGTGTGCATGCCAATTCGCTTCAGTCGTGTCCAACTCTTTGCCACCCTGTGGACTGTAGCCTCCAGGCTCCTCCGTCCATGGGATTCTCCAGGCAAGAGTACTGGAGTGGGTAGCCATTCTCTTCTCCAAGGGGTCTTCCCAACTCAGAGATTGAATCCACGTCGCCTGTGGCTCTTGCACTGCAGGAGGATTTTTTATTGCCACCAGGGAAGCCCCAGGAGTACAGTAAACCAAACTAAAAGTCTCACTAGTGCTTTCTAAGGTAGGGTAATTATAATTACCAACATTTCACAGATGAAGAAATGGAGGTACAGATCAGTTAAGCAACTTGAACTTAAATTGATTGTTCCAAGGTCACAGAATTGAAAACACATCTGTAATATCTCAAAGCCATTTTTTCTCTCTATACCATGCAAAACTACCTCCATTTTTGTCCAGAACCAGATTTGCCAGGCTCCCCTTTCTTGGGCTGCCATTTAACAGCCACATTTGCAGTTACAAATATCTTACAAATGAATGGCTTCCCCAGATTTTTTTTTTTGGTTACCAGGCAAACTCTGGCATGATAGCCACTCCCTTACTCACCCATGATAAAGCAAAAATGTCCATAAAACAATAACATACACATCATGTAAGTACTTGCGCACAAGTTTCTTTACTACAGAAAAGATCCTGGACTTCAAATTTTCTTTTGAAGCTATCTGGGAAGCCAGTTAAAAAAATGCAATAAGAAAACATTATAGAAAGTCTGGAAAATAAGAGAAAAATATCATCTACTCTATTAATGTAAAATAGCTTTCATTTGCTCATATTTTTTTTTTACAAAGCTAGATTATATGTATAATAAATCAAACTTTTTAAACTTAATGTGCTCAGTTGCTCAGTCGTGTTGTTTAGTTGCTCAGTCATGTCCAACTTTTCATGATCCCTTGGACTGTAGCCCGCCAGGCTCCTCTGTCCATGGGGATTCTCCCAGCAAGAATACTGGGGTGGGTTGCCATGCCCTCCTCCAGGGGATCTTCCCAACCTACGGATTGAACCCAGGTCTCCCGCATTGCAGGCAGATTCTTTACCATCTAAGCCACCCGGTAACATTTAACTAGAAGCTAGTTAGTTAGATCTAGCTAGCTAGTTAGTTGGATCTCCTAAAATAAAACTCAAGGTTCAGTTTTCACCTCCATCACTGAGCCTGAGGCAAGGCAGAAGCTGCAGTGCTCATGTTAGGAATCTGTTGTTTTCTCAAGTTTAGCTTCTGAGAAATTTGCAGACCTGTAAGAGATGAAAACCAGGGACCTTTCAAAGTATGATTGCTTACTTTTCAATTTCCATCTTTCAAGTGCTCTAATACTTCCTGGGACAAATAGAGTTTACTATGGAAATGTCTTCTTTGAAGATGCAATTTAAGGACAGATTTCTTGTACCCTTATTTACGAACACACTGTCAACAAATCACGTGTATTTATTCAACTTGTCCAAATAAAAGCCAAATAAGGCTCAGAAATTGATTTCTTGGCAATTTGGCTTTCTGAGGCAGGGAGTATAGGAAAGACCTTGTGGATATAGTCTCCTTGGTTAAAAATTGAGTCAAACAAAGGAACATGAGGAAATCTGGGAGAGTGATAGACATGTTTATTATCTTGATTGTGGTGATAGTTTCATGGATATACACATCAATTAAAATTTATTAAATTGCACATTTAAATAGGTTCAGTTTACTGTATGTCAATTATACTTCAATAATGTTATAAAACCAATAAATAAAAATGGAATCAAGCTATGTGTCTTTTCATCAAACTTATTCAATACATTGACCTTTTTTCCCCCTGAATTATATGAAGTTCATCCACAGTGACCCAAAGATGACTCTAGTTAAAAACTATGTGTGTGTATATGCTGAGTCCCTCAGTCATGTCTGACTCTTTATGATCCCATGGACTGTAGCCTGCCAGGATCCTCTGTCCAAGGGATTTCCCAGGCAAGAATACCGGAATGGATTGCCATTTCCTTTTCCAGGGGATCTTCCTGACCCAGGGATTGAACCCGTGTCTCTTGTGTCTCCTGCACTGGCAGGCTGATTTTTTTTTTTTTTTTTTTTTTACCACTAGCACCACCTGGGAAGCCTCAGTTGAAAACCATAACTCACTATAAATGAAACTAGGTAGTGATAAATACTGTATGGGGCTTTCACAGTGGCTCAGCAGTAAAGAATCTGCCTGTATGCAGGAGCCGCAGAAGATGCAGGTTTGATTCCTGGGTTGGGAAGATCCCCTGGAGGACAGCATGGCACCCCACTCCAGTATTCTTGTCTGGAGTATCCCATGGGCAGAGGAGCCTGGCGGGCTGCAGTCCATGGGGCTGTAAAGAGTCGGACATGACTGAAGTGACTTAGCATGCAAATACTGTGTAGAACCTGAGAATCATACAAAATTGTGTTGAAGCTGAGAGAATGTAAAGGGAGATTGAACATTGAGTTATGCTTCCAGATCTGAGGCCTTGTTTCTAGAAAATCTTGTTTCTGGCTACTGTTGGCTCACATCTGACTTTGCATTAGCTGTGTAAAATCAAAATTAAGCAGAGATGCTATAGAATCAACAATAGGGTCACTCATCCCTCACCGGAGAAAGGAGAAATATTGGAAGTTCGTCTCCCTTATGGTCCTATCTTTGGGAAGGTGTATTATCTTTTGTGGCTGAACATTATATTTCCATTCTCAAAGCTAGGTATTACAGTCCTTGATCTTAAAGTTGCCTTCTTCTGTGTTACCTGTTCGCTCTGATTCTCAATACCTTTTTGCTTTTGAATGGACTGACCCAGACACGAATGACATCCAACAGTATACCTCGACTGTCCTTCCTCAGGGATCCTGGACAGCCCACGCCTGTTTGGCAATGGAAAATTAAAACGGGGCATTATTATGATATGTAGATGACCTCCTTATCTGCAGCCTGTCAAAGGAAGCTTCACCAAAGCATTTTAAGATCCTTAATTTCCTGGGCTCTGGGAGATATAAAGTATCTGTTAGTTTCTAGTTGTGTCTGACTCTTTGCAACCCCATGGACTGCAGCCATGGAATTCTCCAGGCAAGAGTACTGGAGTGGGCTGCCATACCTTCTGGCAGGGGATCTTCCCCACCCAGAGATCGAACCCAGGTCTCCCGCATTGCAGGCAGATTCTTTACCTGCTGATCCACCAAGGAAGCCTAAAAAAGTATCCCCACAGAAGTCCAAATTTCCTCCCAGAGAGTCACCTACATGAGATGTGTTCTAAGCTCAGGGAAGCACATCCTTATGACCCAGCATAAGGAGGCAATCCTCCACTTACCACCACCACAAAGAAACTGCTCAGAACCTTCTAAGGAATGGCTAAATTTTGTAGAATTTGGATCCCTGAGTTCGGTCTCATACAAAACTGTTGTACGAGGCCTTGAAGGGACTGCACACAGAACCTCTAGATTGGACAGGGAATTTACAAAGAGTCTTTGGTCAGAGTAAGACTGCCCTGATGAGTGCCCCAGTCCTAGGAACCCCAAATCTTAATAAGCCCTTTATCTACCTCAGAAAAATAGGGATTACCCTGAAAGTTCTCACCCCAAAAGTGGGGCCAGTTCCACAACCAGGGACATATCTATCCAAGAAACTGGGCTCAGTGGCCTCAGGATGGCCACTGAGAGCCTGGTATAGTCAGGTATAATCAGAGGAAGCAAGAATGGGCCGAGACCATTAAGGGGTGGGTCTTGGGTTCTCCCATTTCTAGATTCCCTAGCCACTGTATTTCTCATCCTTCTCTTTGGTCCTTGTATTTTTAAATACCTAGTTGGATTTCTCTTGTCTAGAACACAGCAATTGCTACTTCAAATGATGCTACACCAGGGATTCAATCCATCCTACCTGAAGAAGGGGACCATCAACACCGGTGGACAAGGCTGCTGCCTCCTCCTCTCCCCACTCTCCACCTCCGCAATCCCAAGACCCCTATACCTAGCAGATAGCCAGGAGGTCTGGACCTGCACACTCAGCCTGAAGCAGTTACACAAGATGAACTGTTGTCCCTCTGCCTCTGAAAAGATTTAAAGGGTCCAGACTCCTCGAGGGGTTGGAATGCTACAACAGGCAGGTAGCTAGATATGAGCAGAGAAAGTGGGGTGGGGGCCAGATGGCAGGAAACCATGCAACTTGTAAACATGAGGGGGCAGTCCATGGGCAGATAAAGAGAAGCAGGAACCTCCAGACTGACGGGAAACCACACATTTTAGGGCGATAGGTATCCTGGAGCTAGACAAAGAAAAGTGGGGAAAGGCAGGAATCACAGAGAAGGAATGTAACCTTTTACTCCTTTATACGCTCATTATAGTAAAATTGGCCTTGCAGATAAGAAGTACCTATCGTGCACTGATGCCATGATGCTTTTGATCAAAGCTAAAAAGGACAAAAATCCCTGCTTCCTTTGGGAAGATGGAGTTGAGATGAAAATCAGGAAATACAACCTCCAAACCCCTCCCTCCCCAATGAATATCCCATCCCTTCATTTATATGCCACACATAACCAGTTTCCCAAAGAAACTCAGGGTAGCTACTCACCTCAGGCAGGTGCTGTTGCTTACTAAATTCTCCACTTTACTTGCCTTCCTGACCTCCCCATCTCCTTTCTAAGTCTTTTGGCAGTGAGACGCTGAGAACAAGCGCAGTTCCATTACTAATGAGAATGGTGGAAGGACTCGCAACGCCAAGGTTGTACATGTGTGTATACACTCTTGCACTTGTATGCACACACACACTCACATGGGTATGCACAAGCATATGCGTGGTCATGCGGGTGTGAGTGAGTGTGCATGGCCTGTGGGTTGTTTAATTAAAGTTGGAGGCAGGCTTGGCAGGAGCCCTGTGGGTAAACAATGCCAATTTGTAGCCTCCTTGGGAATTACCTAGGAAGTGGAAGGACCTGAAAAGATTGTGCATGAAGTACCTCTTGGCAATCCAATGAAGTGTCTGTTATCAGAAGGAAATGTCTACTTTTTGAGGTGAGATCAGTTGTGTGCCCTGAACCGAATGATTTTTCGTTTTTTGTTCTGATAACAAGCTGGTGGTAAGCTTCACTGAACTGAGAAATTGTAAACTCTTAGAAAAGGCTGTCTAAAGATAACAATTCAATGTTTCTCGGTAATGTATTCTGGATGAATCTGATAATTTAAAGCCCACTTCACCAAGATGGGAGTGGTGCTTGCGTCCTCTTTATCTTCAATTATGTCTAATCTGTTTCTAATTCAAACACTGTGCTGCTGTTGTCAGATCAAATATAGATTTTAAATGTTTTATGCTTCTCCGTTGGGAAGCTTTAAAATGAATGCGGGCTGTCTGTCAGGACGGTGCCAGTGGAATCTAATAAAGTTTTAGATAAATTTAAAGGAAATAAAAGAGTACTTAAAAATGAAGTGATTCATGGTTCATGAGATGGAACATGTTTAATGAATGGCAGTTGGGGAAAAGTTATGGTAGAGTCTCTGAGGATCCTCTGCCTCACCTCTACAGAACTCTCCTTGAATAAATACATTGTCTTTCAGCTCACAAGGCAGGTTAAAAATCAAGTCATCTTTAAGGTTGATGCAAACAGGGCCTCAGAAGTGTGTGGACACCGGGACTATAATCCAGGGCTTTCATTCCACTTCATGACACTCTACCATTGCAAACAGATTGGAAAACATAGTTGCAGTTTTCAATCACTGAATAGGATGTGGTTGTTACTGTTATTAGAATTCTTTTTCCCCTTGTTGATTTATGTAGATGCACTCCAGGTAGCTCAGTGCTGTGGAATATCAAAGCAGAAACACCTTCTGGGCATCAATAACACTGGGTATCGTCAGACCTGGGACCTGGGAATGTTACCAGGGTTATATTTGTAGAAATACTACCCTGATAAAACTTTTGAGATCTCTTCTTGGATTTATTAATTTAGGGAAAGCAGGGCAGAAATGTTTCATTAGAGCTCAGACAATGTTTCCGTCTTACAAAATTGCCATTTCCTAGTCAGGAGTGTTTAACTGGGGCTTAAAGGTGAAGACCCTGGATCAATTTATCGCCATGTAGATTTTTCTTGGGGTTGCTTCTAATCTCTCTTGGACTGTCAATGGGAATATCTTTTGCTGCCTTGGATGTCTCTCCTGATTTGGTTTTGGAAGGGTTGGTCCAGAGTATCCTTTAAATGATAATTAGAATTTGTGCTTAAAAGCAAAAGGCTTTGAAGTTTTAACACCATAATCCTTTTAGGTCCCCATCCTCTCTCTCCCTTAAGTTTATTTTCAGAACAACAATATTTTTATCTAGGGTAAGACCCTAGCTTGATAAAGAATTGTGGGACTAAGCTGATTCCTAGGAGGAAAAAAAAAAAATCAATTTACTGATCTCTTAGCTCACTTTGGCTTGACCCATTTACAAAAGTGACATTAAAAATCTAAGGAAAAGGCTTTGCCTTCAAATTGCATCTTTCTCTGCTTTGAGGTTTTTAAGGTCAAATTCCTATAAACAAGCAATTTTTTTTTCTCACACAAACTCTGTAGGGATGCAACAAAAATCTCTCCATTTCTTTGTAGCAGCGTTTCTCTTTGGTTTCTTTCTGTCTGGTTTATGTTTTCCATCCATCTCAAGATGTGTAGGGTCTCGCAGTGAGGAAACAATTCTATGTTCTGAAAGAGTATGTTAGATTTTCCCACTGAGCATCAGTTATGCTTTTGTGACTGAAGTTACCTCTGACATTCCAACTAGGAAGAAAAAGAGAGGATGCAGGCATGGGGGGAAGAGTACTTGAGTACCTACACACAGGGGGCTGTCTCCAAGGGGTTTCCAGGATGCCAGTGGCAGGTAGGGCCTTTAGAATAAGAAATGCCACCTGCGGTCCCATGTGAACCCAGGTTATATAATTTCCCTCTAAGTCATCTCTGAACTGCTGTTTCCATCCCAGCACAATTTCTGTCTATGCTTATAGGAAAGTGAATCACTCTTATTTCCCGAAGGGTCAACCCTACTATGTCTAACTGACTCTGGATGATGGGTCTGCCTTAGTCTCACTTCCCGTTCTTGGAGAGTGTCCCATGTATATCCTTTGAAAATGGAAGTCCATTTTGTTCCATATATTGTCTATTTAAAAAAGAAAAAGAACTAAGTAAATCTTGGCCTCTTATTCTGAAGTTGTCAGTTTTGGAAGGTTCGTGGTTGAAGACTGTCTTTAAAAATGTAACCACTGAACAACTAAGAGAATATAAAAAGGGCTGAAATAGTATTGGTTTTTTATTTTTCAAGTTTGAGTAGGTTTCTTATGGGGAAAGAAGAGAGAGAGAAAGAAAGACAGAAAAAGAGAAGGAAATACTGTGTGGTTTGCAGTCTGTGAAGAACCTACTTTTGTTGCACTCTTTGTCCCCAGAAGGAGAAGAGACTAGGAAACAAGTACAAGAATGTCATGGAAATGAAGGGCAAGAGGATCGAGCCACGTGTAGAAAACATTGCCCACATGTCAGGAAATGCCACACCAGCATCAGTAGTCAAAGGGATGTGTTCAGGGGATTGTCAGGCTGGTGACATTAATTGATGCCCCAGAGCACAACAAGGAGGAAATATACATTACAGTAAGGATTTTTTTTTTTTTGACGAAGTACATTATGCGTTGATAAGCCATTTACACTTACCGCCAGACAAGAGTTAAATTGGGGATACAGGATGGTTGCTTTCAAAATGTAATGAAATGACACTCAAAAGTGAAAACACTGCCGTTTCACTGTGAAATGGCAAAACGGGAGAGAAAGGCTAAATTGGCCAGAAGATTGAGAGCAGGCGAGAGAAAGAGAATTAGAAGCCTGGGTAGAGCAATTAATTGTTTCAGTGTTTTCCCATGAAAGCCAGGGGAAGACACACACATATATATACACACAAACACACACACATACACATACATGTACATACAGAAACATACACTCGTTGCAAAAGGATGATGAGATATATTATCAGTACAAAGATACAGGAAGTGATTTTTCAGAGTATTAAAAAGATCCTAGACTACAAGACAACATCCATATTCTTTGGCATTGCTAGAAAGACATTTCAGAATGTTAGTGTGGAAGCATACAGATGGAACAGAAGGAGTCCTAGCTGTCACACAAGAGGCTGTTTGATGACTGCACACCAGACCAGAAGGTTCACGCAAAGGGGAAATTTAATGATGCAACATCAATTTCTTGTGTGGTGTTTCTGCGAATGTCACCCCTAAGCCAGCATTTCTCAGACTGTTTCCAGGGAAAGAATTCATCCAGTCCCTGGGTCTGCAGTTACCCACTGGGCATCAGGTATGAACTTAGTACTGGAGTCTGTGACAGATACAGAAAATGTTTGTAATGTAATCCTTCTCTTTAAAGAATTCCCAATCAAGGGTGAACACATTTAGTGTGATACACACAAAATAAGTAGATCCATGAGGCGAGTTACCATTCTACCCCTAGACAAGGACAACTGGCCCTCTGCCCGTAGGGAGCTTTGGGTTGGGGTGTCCTCCTCAAAAATTTCAGAGTCCCCCTGTGGTGTCTGAGGCCAGCGGGCTGACAGTGTTGTTCCGGCAGGGCTGCCGTGACTCAGGACGAGGGCTTTGGGGGACCTCTGTTTCTCTCTGAGCCTCTACCCTTTCTGCTGCCCTGAGGAGGTCTGGGCCTTGTGTCTGTGGGTCCTGTGGCTCAGCTCTGGCTCCTTGAGGGTGTCCTGGAAGCAGCTGGCACCTGCTGGTTACTGCAGCATTTCTTTCATTGGATCCTGTGAGATTGGCTGCTAGAATGGTGCTGAACTGGGGCTGGCCTGGGGCGCTGAGTGAGAATGAGGTTGGGGCTCTGGATCTCTGGTGGCCCACTGCTGGCCCTCTGGATTTCAGCAGTATGAGTTGCCTCCAGCCATAGTACTACCTGTGGCCCATGGCACCTGAGGGCAGCAGGGGTAGTGCAGGCATCCTCTAGTCTATGTGATCCCACTGCTGGCCCCCAGGGCGGGCACCCCGTACCTTCCACAGGCTCTGTGCCACCTGTCAGACGGTGCTCAGGGTGACTCAGTTTATCTCCAAGGATTTTGAGTCTACTGTTGCCTAGTACCAGTGGGCCCTTCCAACCTAGTTCTCTTGCCTTGGATGGGTGTGGCAACACCATGCTTTCCTGGGTCCATCTTGAGTCGTGCTGGCCAGGGGCTGGACCTTCCTTGAATGAATCAGTTCCTGAGTGATGCCATAACCAGAATTAAATAAATGATACTGCTGCTGCTGCTAAGTTGCTTCAGTCGTGTCTGACTCTGTGCGACCCCATAGACGGCAGCCCACCAGGCTTCCCCATCCCTGGGATTCTCCAGGCAAGAACACTGGAGTGGGTTGCCATTTCTTTCTCCAATGCATGGAAGTGAAAAGTGAAAGTGAAGTCGCTCAGTCGTGTCCGACTCTTAGCGACCCCATGGACTGCAGCCCACCAGGCTCCTCCGTCCATGGGATTTTCCAGGCAAGAGTACTGGAGTGGGGTGCCATTGCCTGCTCCAAATAAATGATGCTAGGGAACTTCAAACCACAAGCAGGTTCTAAAGAGCTATGCAACGTAATAACATCATTGCTACCTTTCTTCATGCATGGACAACACAAAGTTATCTAGGTACAGGTGTAATTAACAATAAAGAGCACAATGAGATGGTGCCTGGATCTAACAGGATTAGATGGTGCCTGACTCAATGATGAATCAAATCTTCTCATGTGCTGATAGACAATGGCAAATGCATAAATAGCTCCTCTCTATCTGTTATTCTAAGTCGTCATTGAGAAAATCACTTTTCTCTTCACATGGGCCCATGAGTTTTATAATATATTTTTAAATCAAAATAAATTATTTTATTTATTTAAAAATAAAAAGATTAGTTGCCTGGGACCTCAAACAGTCTAAAGGTGGTCCTGGCAAGTTCTAATTAAATGTAAAACTAGTGTACTAACAGTTTATCATGGATTTAGTAAGCATTTACTTTATTATAATTTTTTTATTCTTAATTACAAAACATTTGAAGCCTAGGACATATATTAAATAAAATTAGGCTTATGAATCCATTATCCTAACATTTTGCTAATATTTCCTTCAGATTTTTTAAATAAGTAAAATATGATGGATGCAATGAAAATGTACCCCCAGTCTCTTCCCACTTCTTCCTTTTGTAGAGGTCGCCCCTCTCCTGATGGTGGTAAGCATCTTAGTATGAGATCCTCCAGAAGCTAATCCAGAGGAAAGGAACTTAACGCAAGCAGAGACATCACTATGCTGACAAAGGTTAGTATAGTCAAAGCTATGGTTTTTCCAGTAGGCATATATGAAAGAGAGTTGGACTGTGAAGAAGGCTGAGTGCTAAAGAATCAATGCTTTTGAATTGTAGTGCTGAAGACTCTTGAGAGTCCCTTGGACAGCAAGGAGATCAAACCAGTCACTTCTAAAGGAAATCATTCCTGAATATTCTTTGGAAGGACTGATGCTGAAGCTGAAGCTTCCGAACTTTGGCCACCTGATGCAAAGAGCCCACTCATTGGAAAAACCCTTAATACTTGGAAAGATTGAAGGCAAAAGGAGAGGGAGCCAGCAGAGCATGAGACGGTTAGGCAGTATCACCAACTCAATGGACATGAATTTGGTCAAACTCCAGGAACACTAGAGGACAGAGGAGGCTGGTGTGCTGCAGTCCATGAGGTCCAAAAGAGTTGGATACAATTTATCGACTGAACAGCAAGTTAATTTGAGACTTGTGGGCTGAGAAAGTGATACTAGGATGGAAAAGAAGCTAATGCAGTGTGCTGCTGAGCAGGTTCTCCTGTGGGCCAGTGAGGCTCAATCCCACCAGGCACTTTGAGGGCCTGTGTAGACAAGCCTCAGAGTTGCTCTGTCTGAGGCCTAAGGAAGCTGGGGTATTTACCCATCAACTCCCTATGTCGTTGGTTGTAGACTCCCGGCATTCAGGCCTGTCCCGAGAGGAGTTGAACCTTATCCTCCAGCCTTCAGGTAAAGTGGACAGGGTTTGCACCGAGAAACTGAAGGGTTCGGTAATAATAAGCTTGGAGGGAATGTGGGTGGGGCCCTGCCAGCATCTGCTATAGCCAGTATTATTCTCCAACCTGGTATGCTTCCTACATCTGTATATATCAAAAAACCAACCTCTTGTCCTATGGGATTTTAAATTTTTAAATAAATAGCAACATACTGAACACGTTTTCTGCGACTTGCTTTTTTCTTTACTAAAAATTATACGCTTGAGATTTATCCATGTTGAATATATATAGATGTAAATCATTTATTTTAGCAGCTCTTTGTGCTCAGGTATTTGAATAAACCACTTTTTTTTTGTCCACTTACCCAATTGACAGCTTGTTTCCATTTGTTCTTATATAATAGACATCGTCACATCCACGTGAGCTCATGTTTTCTCTGTGAGATTCCTGAAGAGTAGATTGCGGGTCACAGGGGAGTAACAACTCCAGCTTTGGGTATTGCCAAATTGTTCTACAAAATACCTAGGCCAATTTATACTATCAAAAGCAGTGTGAAGGACTTCTTTGTTTCCCCATCTATGACAACATACTGGATATGATGAGTTACTAATTTTTGTCAATCTGATGGATTGAAATGGTAGTTTGTTATTATGGCGTTTTAAATTTGGATGTACCTTAGTTCAGGAGAGGTTGAGTATATTTTCTTATGTTTATTGGGCATTTGAACATTCTCTTTTGTGCATTTCTTGTTCATCTTGTGTCTGCGGGGAGGGGGTTGTTCATATTTTTCTTAGCAATTTGTAGACATTCTGTACGTATCCTGGACATTAATACTTTGGGAAACAAACCTCTTCTTCTGTCCTGTGGCTTATCTTTTATGGCATTTTTCAGTCACAAAAGTTTTAAATTTTAATGTAGTAAAATCTAACAGTATCTCCCTTTATGTATTGTTTGGCTTTACATTTAAGAAATTTCCCCTTATCCTTATGTTTTTGTTTGTTTTTTTCTCCTAACTTACTGATTTAGATTCTTAGCTCAATAACTTTTAATCTTTCTTTTTGTCTAATATATTAATTTAATACTATAACAGTGAAAGTGAAAGTCACTCAGTTGTGTCTGACTCTTTGCAACCCTATGGACTATACAGTCCATGGAATTCTCTAGGCCAGAATGCTGGAGTGGGTAGCCTTTCCTTTCTCCAGGGGATCTTCCCAACCCAGGAATCGAACCCAGGTCTCCCGCATTGCAGGCAGATTCTTTACCAGCTGAGCCAACCAGGGAAGCCCAATACTATAAACGTTCTTTCCAGTTCTTTAGAATCATTTTTGATACATAGTTGTATTTTTGACACATACTTTTGTATAATTTTTATTTATTTTATTTACTTAGTTATTTTGGCTACTGAGCAACTTCCACTCTCACTTTGGTCTTTGTTGCTGTATGTTGTGGTGAGTAGTGGCTACACTCTGGTTGCAGTGCATGGGCTTGTCATTGCAGTGGCTTCTCTTATTGTGGAGCACAGGTTTTAGGTCTGTGGGTTTCAGTGGTTGTGGCACACGAGCTTCATTGCTCTGCAGCATATGGAACCAGCGATTGAACTGGTGTCCCCCGCATTGAAGGTGAACTGTTAACCACTGGACCGCCAGGGAAGCCTGATACATAATTTTTGATACACTGTTTTCATTATATTTCAGTTCTAGTTTCTGCTGTGTTATCCATCTTTGGCCCATGAATTATTTTGAAATGTTTGAAAAAAAATGTAAATGTCTCAATATTTGGACATTATTTTTTATTTCCAACTTTATAGCATTATAGTCAGAATATTCTGTCAACAGGATAGAATCTTCACCTAGCCACCCGGCTACACAACAATTCTAGGAGTGCTATTTCCAGCCTGGACCTCTCTTAAGCTTCAGTTCCACATACCCAGCTCCTCTCAGGTCACTTCCACATGGATGTCTCACAGGCCCCTTTGCACCCAGGAATACATAAGTCCTTTCCCTCCCTCCTGCCCCTGTAACAGGGGCTGTTCCTTAATTTGGTGAAAGATACCGCTGTCTTTCTGGCCAGTGAAGCTGGAAACCTCGGACCTCCTGCCACGTGCATATCGGAACAGAATGCATGCCATCAGGTTCACCTCCTCAGTATTTCTTCATCCCCTCTCCAGCCCCATTACTGCAGCCGGGATTCACACCCTGGCCATCCCTCTCCCGGGTTCTCATGCCCTTCCTTTGCTCTCCCAGTCTCTAGGGTGTGGTGCCCTCAATTCTGTTCGCCATCTAACACTACATGAATTGGACTGCAAGGGAAATTTATTTTTTCTCCCCCTGCTTTACACTCTTGGATGGCTCCTTACAGGGGTCCCCAACATCTGGGACCTAATGCCTGATGATCTGAGGTGGAGCTGATGTAATAAAAATAGAAATAAAGTGCACAGTAAATGTAATACGCTTGAATCATCTCAAAACCACCCCTCCACCACCCAGTCCATGGAGAAATTGTCTTCCACAAAAACCGGTCCTTGTCACCAAAAAGATTGGGGACCACTGGCAGGATAAATTTGAAACCCTGTGTCATCTGACCCCACCTACCTCTCTCTCAGCGCTGCCTCACGCTATGCCCAGTCATAGGAGCAAATTGCTGTTCCCAAACGGTGTCAGCATGTTAGTTTCTGTGAGAGTTCTCAGGCTGGGCCCTCTCTTGTGAATGCATTTGCTTTACTTGGTCTACTGAGCAAATACTGAAAGATTCAGCCCAAGTTTCACCTCCCTCAAGAGGCCTGCTTGGTGACCTCCTTTAATGCACCCTAGAATTCCAATTTGGGCTCGCCTGACTAGACTCAAAGCTCCTTGAGGGCAGGGACCATTTCCAAATTGTCTCTCCTCTCTTTTTTTTTAATTTCAGCATTTTTATTTTATTTTTTTCATTTATTTTTATTAGTTGGAGGCTAATTACTTTACAATATTGTAGTGGTTTTTGCCATACATTGACATGAATCAGCCTTGGATTTATATGTGTTCCCCATCCTGATCCCCCCTCCCACTCTCTGTCTTATTCATTGTATAAATGGAAAAAAAGGGGGGCACTAATTGTGAAGGAAAATATGGCTTCAGAGCCAATTGGATGTTGGGGGTCTTAAGAACTATATCCTTTCTTTACAAAGTAAGTTAAGTTGCCTCTGGAATTTCAGAAGAGGTGTGGGGTGAGAAATGCAGAGTGTTAACCCTTGTCTATCATTAAGACTGTAGGAGGGCATGTGGAAATGCTGAAAAAAGAAGCACATGAAAGGGAAGCTTAAGTAAATTATATCCTGTAAAAACTTCTAGGACATCTAGCTTTAAAAAAAGAAACAAGCTCATCACTTGTTCAAAATCCACTTAGTAATCTTTAGAATCATTTTATTATCATTTTTGCTAATAAGCTAAGCTCTAAGAGGGGGAAAGGACTTATAAAGGACTTATAAAAAATTTATAAATAAAAAGTATTTGCTTGTGATACTAGCCTAGTTTTCAACATCACTTTTCAAATCAAAGGAACTTTGTGGAAACGTTTTCTCATACTCCCTTCCTTCTTCTTTTCTCTCCCACATCCCTACCCCGGTCATAGATTTAGTTCCAACAGATTTAATTAAAGAGCAGCACTTGGAAGAAGTATCCAGAGGCATGGTCAGGATGAGACTCCTACTGAATTCAGATCAGGCAAAGAAAGCCAAAGAGAAAAATCTAAAAGCAGTCCTTTTTCTTTTTTTTAGTTTTAATACAATTCTAGTTTAGAACACAAAGTGTCTCAAATAAGGATGAAATAGCATATGCTTCTGTGCTCAGTCGAGTCCGACTCTTTGCGACTCCATAGATTGCAGGCCAGTAGGCTCCTCAGTCCATGGAATTTTCCAGGCAAAAATACTAGAGTGGGTTTCCATTTCCTCCTCCATTGGATCCAGGGTCCAATCCAAGGATCGGACCTACATCTCCTGCATTGGCCAGTGGATTCTTTACCACTGAGCCTCTTGGTAAGCCCAAGGATGGGGTAGCTTTTCCCAAACTGTATTTCATTGAATAGTACTTAACAAGCTTTTAAATAGTATTTGAGGGGATAAAGGTTCAGAAAGAGATTACTTTCAAATTACACAAAATGTTCTGAGATGTCCTGCAGTTGAAAACCTGTTTAATTGTATTTAACCCAGCCTTTCCCAACATTTATTTGATTATAAAATCTTTTTGTGTGGAGCACCTATTAACATGCTGCAGAAACACATCATTTGGATAAAAATAGTCTGATTTGAGGGCAGATGTTTCACTTAGTAAAGATTATTCTGAAGTAGTAGAGAGTTAATGAACATCTTAAACAACCTGAAAAGCAGTGTCAGAAGATTTAAAAAATGCTGTCAAGAACTCATAAAATATACATTATATTGGTGGCAATATTGTAAAATGCTCTATGATACATTAAAATCATCAGATTATACACCATTACCCTACAATCTTCTAATCACATATTTATACATTTTACATTGTATCTGCAAAATGAACCCTGTTATAAATATTGTGCTTGAATTATAGAAGTATGCTATAACCCCAACTATGAAGGATTCCATGAACTCGGAAGTAGCAGCTTCAGATAATAAGAGTGTCAGGGCAAAAGAATGATTAAAAATTATAGCATCACAGAACTTTAGAGCTAAAAGGAAATCTAGAGATAATTTTAATCCAACCCCTTCATTTGAGACAAAAGGAAACTGGCTTTGCAGGTGGCACTAGTGATAAAGAATCTGCCTGTCAATGCAGGAGACGCAGGAGATGCAGGTTCTATTCCTGGGTCAGGAAGATCTCCTGGAGTAGGAAATGGCAATCCACTCCAGTAGTCTTGCCTGGAGAAGCCCATAAACAGAGGGAAGGACTACAGTCCATGGGGTCGCAAAGAGTTGGATACGACCAAATGACTAAGCACACACAAGAAGAACAGGCGGCAAAAGTGTAGAAAAGATGAGTAACACCAAGGACAGCTTTTCCCTCCCTTATGCACAGGGTAGCAAGAAAGAGTCAAGTGCTCTGGGAAGATGAGGTTAGATTGCTGTGAGAAGGAAGCCTGGATATATGATGGTTGACATGCTTATATATGTCAGTAAGAGGGTGAGGAGTTACTGAGACAAGCAGTATGATCAGGACGACAGTTACCTAAGCAGACCAGTGGGTTGTAGGGTGAGGGGAGGGCACTGAAAAGAAGCATCAAGATAGTGACCTGCACTTAACCTGTTGCTCTCAATGACTACCTAAAGTAAGCAGACACACCCATCTTCTCCGAAAACAGCACTGCTCACCTAGAACCCTGCCAAGATCTAATTCAGTCATGTTAAAGCTCCACAGAGTGTATGCATTCTCCAGGGCTAGAAACAATTGATCTGAAGTGGGCACCAGCCCAGGTTTAGCCTCCCCTCTGTGCCATATACCCAGGCTGCTGATGTCTCTAGAATGGCTACCCACTGCCAGCTACCTTCTTCCTTCTCCACTTCCATGTGGAGGAGGCTACCAGGGACGTGGAAGACACATTCACAAGGGAAACGCTTTGCTCTCAGCCCTTGGGGTCAGGCTTCCATCAGATTGTGTGGCCGATTTGTCATTCATTGCAAGTATCTTGAGAGTCTCCATCAGAGAGCAAGCCTTGCACATCTGTTGAATCAAGTGATTGCTTTATATTTAAAGGACAGTGTGCTCTGAAGCTGTCAAGTGAGGATGACGCTGCCGCATCCTCTGAAGCAGCTCTTTCAGGATGATTTTCAAATGGTGAAGTGTTGGAGTTCTTAAGTGAGAGAGAATTCCAGAAGAGCTAATAAAAACAACCAATGAATAAATCTGTTCTCACACATTAGTTGAGCACTCAAGTGTACCCAGGATATGGCCATCATAATAAACATTTGTGTACACTCATTATATTACATATATTATTAATTATATTTTATATTATGTCACAATTCCTTTTAAATTTTTAAAAATTTTGAAATAGTAGCAAAAAGTAAATCACTGGGAATTCCCTGGTGGTCCAGTGGTTAGGACTCAGAACTTTCACTGCAGTGGCCTAGGTTGAATCCCTGGTTGGGGAATTAAGATCCCACAAGACGCTCAGTGCAACCAAAACAAAGAAACAATAGACAAAAAAGAAAAGTAAATTGCTGGAAAGAATGATATTTTTCTGATGAGATTTCTTAGGCATAAGAAATGTAAGTTGAGTCTGAGCACCTGAAGAAACAAATATTTAACATAATCAATAAAGACTACATATATTTCTTTTTTGTATTTTTTTCTTTTTAAAATTTATATAAATTTATTTATTTTAATTGGAGGCTAATTACTTTACAATATTGTATTGGTTTTGCCATACATTGACATGAATCAGCAATGGGGGTACATGTGTTCTTGACTGCACGGTTACAACTAGGGGAAAACCAAACAGGCTTAAGGGAAGAGGACTGTGGAGGGCAGTGAGATGCACCCCCTGCTCCTCTTTCAAGGGACTTGTCTGGCTGCTGGGAGTGCTGCTGGCAGATAGTCTTAGCTGTCAGCCCCTGAGCGTTGCCCCAAGAATAAAGAGCCCTCTCACTAAGGTCATGCCCCCTCCCAGGGCAGCCCACAGCCAGTGGCTGATTGATGCAAGAGTAAGAGGCTATCCTGCACCAACACCAGCAGAACTCTCCACTCCTAGGACTGGAGAACAGAGAGGGATAGACATCTAAGACATAATCATTGGAGTACTGAGCTCTGAAGATGAGATCTTCTGACCAAAGGAAGACTGCACTGTCAAGGTGAGGGCTCCCATTAGGAAAGAATGGAATCCTGACCGCCAGGATGAAGACAGTGAAGCTGCTAACCTCCCAAATCTTTAATTTTTATGGATGCAATAATTGTCATTTCAGTCAATGACAAGGTCAAAGTGGATAGGCAAGGGAATCATGACTTGCAGAGAACGATGAGATGGCTAATGGAAGGTGATGGATGTGTTTGCCGCCACTGGTTCTGGGTACTCCTCTTCCCATTTCAATGGTGAATGGGCAAGAATGGCAGCTCAGATTTGTCAGGCAGGAGGGTCCTGGTCACACCACTTACCACTCAGGTCAACCACTGAGATCAGTGGAGATACAGGCTGAGGGTGAGTGGAATCCAAAATGGTAAGAAGAGGAGGGTGATGATGAGTGTCATCTGTGGGCCTGAGGCTGGCGACAGCACTGGAGGCTATGGTTTCCTGCAGAAAAGTGGTCCAGAGGAGCTCCTTTCAGGATGTATGTGTGATTGTGGATCCCAGCAGTACCAGGAATGGCTGCGGTGTAGAGATGTGCCGTGCAGATCACCTCTCAGTGCGGGGCTTGCAGGTTGGGCAGACAGCCTTTCCTGGACACTGGAAATTAGATCTAAAGCTCTGGTTGGACTGAAGTCCACCATTTTCGGCAAGAACACATTTTGAAAGAACTGTCTACTTCCCACTGTGTTCCCATTCTCTGAAGATTGTCCCACTTGGATGCCAGGGTTAACCTTTTTTTTTTTTTTCTTGGCAAGACTACTTTGTAGACAGTAGTGGGTTCCTCCCTGAGGAAGCACATGGTGTATGACTTGATGTGAGCACCAACCAATGATTGTTGCCTTGATTCATTTACCTATTAGAAGTTACAAAGTAATAATTTTCTAATTCTACTAATTATCCTTTATTTTTCAGCTGGAAGGCTTCTAAAAACAGAAAATTTCCCTTGTCTACTGTTTATCATTTATCTGGGGAAAATGGCAAAAATGCTCAATTCTTTCCCTTTGTTTATCAGTTTTCAAAATAATCAGTTCATTCCCTAGCCTCCTCCAAATGTCACTAAGTCATGGTGATTTCTTTTACTATCTTTATAATTTATGGATTATAAATAATTTCAATGCTCAGTCGCTCAGTTGTGTCTAACTCTTTGCAACACCATGGACTGTAGCCCGCCAGGCTCCTTTGTCCATGGGATTATCCTGGCAAGAATACTGGAGTGGGTTGTCATTTCCTCCACCAGGGGATCTTTCTGACCCAGGGATTGAATCTTCATCTCCTACCGTTCCCGCATTGGCAGGTGGATTCTCTGCCGCTAAGCCCCCTGGAAAGCCAATCTCTTGCTGTCATTACTCTCTTTCATACCCAAGTTGTGTTCACTTTGGTCACAGGAGCCTATTCAAGTTAGCACCTTAGTCCTTCTGACCTGCCCCTACTAGTCTTCCATAGGTATGATCAGATATTTTATTTACCAAATGTGCAGGCCTAGGCCCATCTGAACCATGTTTCACATTATCAGACACCTGGCTTATTCCTGGAAAGCATTGTTTGAAAAAGCAAATGGCTGTAACTTCTGGCTCAGCCTGTAAGAACTGTGGATTCAGCAGGATTTCCAATTGCTCTCCTCTTTGGCGAAGGGAAAACAAGTGCCCTCAATTAAGGAAAGTGAGATCACCCCATCACAGCCTTGAGCAGCACCAAGGCCATATACTGCACAGCAAATTACACGTGTCGGGCAGGGGGTCATGTAGATTTATAAATGCAGGCCTGGAAGGCATTGATCATTGATATGAATGAAGATGGTATTTGGAAGCAGGCAGTCCAGGTTTGCTTCACTATCTGAAATCTGTAGGTTTAATTCTGACATAGTCCAAGATACAATCATGGATTATTCCATCTCTGAACTGAACTGTTCATATCGTAGAACTGTGATATTTCGAAGGAAGATTTTAGATTTGATTTTGCCTTGACTTAAAGTGAGCACAGACTTATTATAATCACTGAGTTCAGGCTGTATGTGAGCATGGTGTCTACAGGACCGGGGAGGGGATGGCCGGGGAGAATGCGGTGTGTTGCCCGGACCTGGCGCTGCTGCTCTGCCCTCTGGCTGTGTTGGGATCCTCTCTCTGAATCCAGAAAGACACATTCCAATGGTCTAGGCTCTTGAGCAGTTTTTCAGGGTAGCAGGTATCTTTCATTCCTCCTTTATTTTGATAAAGGGATAAAAATGGCGGGTGCCGCCATACTCCCACTTGCTCCTCTCAAAGCGTGTGCTTTTGTAGAGCATGTGAGGTTGGGCCTCTGCAGTCCCACTTGCCGCTGCAGCCGGCTGTTGAAAACTGTCCCACAGGAAGTGTCACGTCTTTGATTTCCGAGCGGTGGCTCTGCTTCCAGCTCATGCTCGTCTCAGAAAGGCACTCTTCCTGCCAGGGTTTGAAGAGCCTCTCTTGTCATCTCAGCACGAGAGAAAGCAGATCAGCAAAGAGATCAGCAACCCAGAGGGCTCACGTGAGAATGGCAGAACGCTCAGCCTCAGAGCAACAGCCAGCGTCTTGCCAAGCCCGTGGAGGGAAAAAAAGGTCTCCACAGACAGCAAGTGAAAAAGGCTTGGTACTTGATGTCTACTCCTTGAGAGACCACGCAAGCGAAAACCAAGGCCTGGTGCAAGTTCCCTGATGCGGGGAGTGAACAAGTGTGCACAGCTGGAGAGGAGCCAGAGCAAAGGGGCTCTCACCACAACGGAACGCCTCTGTAGTTTTGGGTGAGGGCCACCGCAGTTCCTCAGCCCTGTAAACGCTCTACAGGGTGAAGCATGGATAATCTCTCAAGCTTTCTCTTAGTTCCCACCCCAGGATCTGCCGTAGGACTTGTCCCATAACTCTCACTTTCCACCCCCAGGTTCTCCTCACCAACTAACCCTATTTATTTATTTAAAATATTTTGTTATGGATCAATTTGAACATACACAGAAAATAAAAAGAATAGTATAATGAGCCCCCTCCATCCCGTCCAAGTGCCCATAACTTAACTAGAACAACCAAGAACCCCCAGCCAGTCCTGACCCACCTACACTCTTATTTGTTCCCTCTCACCTGTATTATTATTATTATTTTGGTAAAGGTTTATTTATTTGGCTGTCCTGGGTCTTAGTTGCAGCATGCTGGATCTAATCCCCTGACCAGGGATCGAACTTGGGTCCCTGCATTGGTAGCAGAGTCTTAGCCACTGGACCACCAGGGAAATTCCTCGTATGGTATTATTTTGAAGTAAATTCCAGATGACATATTTTTTCATAGCAGTTAAGGTACTCTCCTTTTTTTTTATCTTTCTTTCCCCCGTTTATTCTTGAAATCACAGAACCTTCTAGCATGCTTAAAAACATTGATTTAAGAATATTAAATATTAAAAAATTTAATATCATCAGATATCCAGTCAACATTGAAATTTCCAATTAACCCTGGTTAAGTCACTCATACTGAGTCCTTGTAGATCTTACAACATGGGGCAAATTTTAAGCTATAATTTTTTTCATAGTTGCCTCATGGTACACGTACATTTCAAAAACTGGTCCATCCCAGTTCAAGAGGGTATTTCAATCAGGATGATGTTTGTGCTTTCTGCCTTTGGAGGCATGTCAGAACCCCCAGAAAGAGCTGTCATGGAAGGATATGTTGTGGACTGAGGGGACTGACAAAAAATCTGAATGAGAGTGGGAAGTGCAGAAGATGCCAAAAGAAGAGACAGTATGTGTTTCAGGGTAAGGTCAAAAGAGGCTGAGGAGACATGGCAGTTTGAAGAAGGTGTTTTATGATTGGGAAAAACAGCCCTTGGTTACTAAACTGTTGTTGGTATGATTTGTTGCCATTTCTTACGGGCAGTTTCACTGGCTACAGTCAGAACTTTCTGGATCATAATGCAGCATGAATTTTCTGGATCATAATGTAATTTACAAACAGAGTAGTGATTTTGGTAGGAGATGCAGGTATTAGGAATGGTCTAGAAGCCTTATGAAAAGGGCTGAAATGGCCTCAATCAGTAAACAACTTCTGTAAAATTAGGGGTAAGTTTAAGTTACCATGATAATGGAGAATAAAAGGGGAAATGACCAGGAATGGGACTCTTGGCTGCAGGCTCAGGGTCTTCATTGGTGTTTAACTGATAATGGAGGTTTCTACTGGACTATCTTCAGAGCTGTTGGGAGCTCTTGTGTGACGTAACATCAAGACATACATAAGCGGTTGCTAATTGGCATAATTCATCTTTCTTGATGTATTTGCCTTAAGTCAGCATTTCTCAGACTGGGTTCTGAGCAACACTAGGTATCTGGTGGCTTTTCCAAAGTCAGATTAAGTTTGGGAAACACGGAACACCCCATTTCCCCTCTCAGAGAGTTATAGTGCCCACTGGTATATTTAAAGTTCCAAGAAATCTTCTGGGGAACTTTGTGCCTGGCTCCAGCAGATGCTAATTTTAATATTTAATAAATTGATAGATGTTACCCGATATTTTCCAAACTTTATTATTTATGGAACCTGTTTCTGTGGAATATCTAATACTAATATCGCACATTGGATATTTCTATGGAATATCTAATGTCGATATTGAAAATTAATACCTAATATTAATTTCTATGAATAATAACATTAATATTAAGATCCAGTATTAATAATGTCCTATATAGGATATACTTGTACTAAAATTTTTTTTTTATTTATCTCAAATTTAACTGGTCCTCCTGTACTATAATTTTCAATATTTGTCAACTCTATTCTGTCTTCATGTTCCTCTGATCTGTTGTGTCAGTGAGAGTAGCCATGTTTGAACAAAGGGCCCCTCCTCTTGGCCTTCATGGATTGTTTGAGTTGGGCACCTTACCTAAAGTAAGTCAATCGATTCCTGCCATGGAAAAGCGGAATCAGAGGCAGAGTACATAGATCAGTCTGAATGCTGCCCTGAATGGAGGAGAGCACATCAATGAGGGAAGTGCTCGTGATGAACATTTTCTACCACCAAGACTGGGAAGCAAAAGGAGCCAATGCTGAGTGAAGGAAAAAAGACTTTAGGGTTCCCTAAAATGATCTAATTCCTTCTTCTTGCCCTTTCGGAAGCTTGGTTATTTCACAACCCTTGAATTCCTTAAGATACCCCGGAGTTCTTATAATACACTTTTCCTTTGCTTAAGCTAGTTCAAAAGGATTTCTATTTCTTGCCACCAGAAAATATCCTAATAAAGTGTGATTCTTCCCAGAGAGAAACTGATGAGCTCTGTCATTCATGATTTGCTGTAATAGGTATGGCATAGAGGGCTGACACGCATTTTGAGAATGAGGTAGTTTATCTTTAGGGAAAACATTTAGAAATTTAGGGTGAGTCTGGGTAAATGATAACGCAGAGGGCAGGGCCCCGTCGTTTTCCCAGCTAGCTCCATCTCTATGCAGAAGCTCTCCAGCTTCTAGCAAAGAAAGGAAATCTTAGGAGAATTACAAAACCACCACACAGGCTTTTTCTCTGGGTAAATGGACAAGTTCACTCTGCATGCCAGATTAAGATACTGTACTTGAACATCCTGAAGTTCCCAGGACTGGAATCCTGAGTCGAAAATTGGACCCCCCAAGGTTCATGGCTGTTGGCCTTGAGTTAAGTGTCACCCTTTGTTCTTACCATGGGAAGTTCAATTTAGAGCAATTTGGAATGATTCCCTCCAGTCTCAGGGCATCATTAGGTATTTCAAGGCTGGTGGTTAGCTTGGTAAAAACCACTTCCCCATATTAGAAGATCACAGGGACTATTGAAAAGACATCACAGAGTGTATGATTTTAAGCAAGTCATAGTTTTCAGATTACCAGTATTTTCAGACAGTTTAAAAAGTGCTCATACCTTATATATAAACACAATCTATGTAGTAAAGCTCAGATTGACCTTGGAAAAAGCCTCTTTAATGCAACATGGAAGTGCTGTGGTCTCCTTGGGTATCATGAGGTATTCAGGAATGTTTTATTTTATTTTATATTAGTTTATTTTCCTTGAGGTTAAGACTGGAACAAATGACAGTGAACCTTGATGAACAGATAGGGACCTCAGATTAGGGGTTAGTAGCTTCCTAACTGATCTTCTATTAAATTGTGGGCCTGATTTCTCTTGCTGTGAGGTTGTTATTTTTTAACATGAATTTATTGTTGGTTGGCTCCGGAGTATGATTCTCACTTTAATACTGTAAGATCAGTGTTTTTTAGCCAGACAACCTCAGTGTCTCTGGAGTTTTCAGCTGCTAAACCTTAATATGATGAATGGGATATGATATTATACCCAGAAGATATTAATGGATTCATGCACAGAATAGAGTCATCACCACTGACAGGCCACATCAGCATTGAGATGTCAGCCTGCACTGAAACTGTAAGTTGAGAAGTACATTTATTTATATATTTGTTACAAATGATCCTTTCTTTTGAGGATCCAAATGAAGTTTCCTTCCACTTCTCAAAGTGTAGCTAAAAGGCAAGAGATATCTACTTTTGAATAGATATTCCACCTGTACATTGGAACCTGTGTTTGGGTGATAGAGGAGGGATTTTCTGGGAATGCTGTGGTGGCCTGAATCTTTAACATATCCTTCTGACGCTGATTCGTAAGTTTGGATTTTATCAGTAAAAAGCAATTTCTAGGAAAGAAGTACTCTGTTAATGATACAATTTTAGATGAGGAGAAAAAGTCTGATATCTGAGATCATACAAAACATTGGTAAACAGCTATGTTTTTACATTTTCTTAGAATATTCTTGGCTTTGTACTTTATTCCTTCCTTTGCTCTATGTTGGAACTTATGTTCCTTGATGAAGAAATACAGACAGGAGAGCCTTCTGTTTAATACTGGCTGTCAAAGATTCGCTGGTATCCTTAAGAGCTGTTTGTTGAACTTTAGTACTTCTGCAGAGAAGCAACACTGTAGTCTACTTTTATATACTTTGCTCTGTTTGCTTTGGACTTGGCATCAGCTTTGGAGAAGTTTAACTGGGTCTTTGTTTTCTTTTTCCCTTTTTTCCCTGAGATACAGTGTCTGGGTCTATGTGTTACGCAGCCATATGTAACTTGTTTTTTTCTTAAACTTTGTATTTTGTATTGGAGTATAGCGATGAATAGTGTTGTAATAGTTTCAGGTGGACAGCAAAGGGACTCAGCCATATAAATATCTATATCTATATCTATATCTATATCTATTCTCCCCAAAACTTCCTTACCATTCAGGCCGCTACATAACATTGAGCAGAGTTCCTTCCGCTATATACAGTAGGTTCTTGTTGGTTATTCATTTTAAGTTATATTATTGTCATCATTATTTTGTGAATAAAGATGCAGCTTTATGGAACATATTACTATCTTAACTAATTGTGTGGTCTTGGGTAATGTAAGCTTCTTGAGCTTCAGTTTCTTTGTTTGCAAGAGATAGCTAATAATGCTTATTTCACAGTATTGTTGTAAATATTACACATGGAGATACATACAGAAATACTTTAAACAGAGTGGCATATAAATGTGCAGAGAATAAATGTTAGTTATTTTCTTTCCTTCAACTGAACCACTTGGAAGAGAGATTAAAAATACTGTGACTAATAAGGCAAAAGAAATTGCACTGGAAATAGTCCATGTGGCCTTGGTACCATTCGTAATCTAACTGGGGTTTTATTGTTGTTATTTTAGGGGGCAGATGGTTATGATAACTCTCTTTCAAAAAAGTTCATAGGTTCTGATGAGAATAACACAAGCTAGAAGTTTCCTGGGCTGTTCACACCAAAAATAACCCAAAATGGTTCTGAAACATCATCAGAGTCTGAGATTTGTAAAAATGGTTAGATTGTAGTTATAAATAGAATCATATGAAGTCTATTTATCATTCGAAGCTTGGGAATTCATCTTTCTTCAGTAAGTTTGAAAGTAAATTTGTAATGAATGCAGTTTTATCATTTATAACAGAAAAAATTCTCCCCTTTTGACTGGTTTGTGTTCCTTTTTTGTCCAGGCTCTCATGATTTAGAGAGCCTGACATCACCTGGCTGTATTTGCCTTGTAATGGAAACAAGGTGGTTGATTATTTAGGACTCCCATCTCTTTTGCACTTCATCTCTCTCCTGCATCTATTTAATGAGCTTATTTGCTTTGTTCAGAACATACTGAAAGAGATGCTCTTTCACCTCTGTGCTATTCCTTTCACTTTGGTGTACAAAGGAGCCCCATTGAAAACAACTTTTAAAGGGGTTGGGTGGGGAAAATGAAGACTTCCTGGAGAGTGACACCTGAGCTGAGGTCTTGAATGGTGAGCAGGAGTTAGTTAGTCCAAGAAATGAGGAGGAGGTATGGACAAAGGTCTAAGAGCATGGAGTGGCTTGGGGAATGTGGAAATGTGTTACTGGAGTTGCTGGAGCTTAGAGGTAGGGAGATCAGGAGGTGAAGTTGGAGGTGCTGGCATGGGATAAAGTATGTAAGGCCTAGGTTGCCAGGTTAAGCAGCTTGGAACTTATTAAGTAGGCAATGGTGAGCCTTTGATGAGTTGTAAGGTGGTGGGGGCATGGTCTAATTTTTTTTCTAGGCAAATCACTGGGTCAGGGGGAACAGTGTAGATAGAGGAGAAGATGGGCAATGCCAGGAGCAGGAGACTAGGGAGTAGGCTGCTGTCAGAGCCTAGCTTAGAGATGATGAGAGTCTGATTCAGGCTAGTGGTTGGGGGAGAGGGTGATGTGTCGGTCTAGATGACTATCCTAACCTTGGCCAAATCTAGCTGGGGGCCTAAATCATGAATATTAGCTATTTCCTTTGATGAATTCACCATGTAATTGTCAACTCCTTCAGTCTGACTTGTATAGGTCTTTGGCTCCTATGGTCTGCATGCTGTAGTCACCTGGAGACTTTGAGAAACTACTGATGCTTGGGTCCCAGCTCCAGAGATTCTGACTTCATTGGTATGGGGTGCAGCCTGGTCATGGGGACCTTTGAAAGTTCTCCAGCTGATTCTAGAATGTGTAGCAAAGAGAAGCAGTGGTGCAGGTTTCACCAAAAGAGCATTAAAAAAAATATGCATTGTGACAATATTTTCTTCCTATCTTCTCAATCTTGTCTATGGGTTTAGGAACTCATAAGCAAGGCAGAAAAAAAAAAAAAGGTAAAAGGACACAAAAAATGTTCACAATTCTTAGTCAGCCAGAATTATTAAGAATATTGTGAGTCTTACACAATAGTTAGCCAATACAATTTTGGGAGTTACACACTGAGTCCAAACTGAATTGATTCCACTGAACCAGTTGCTTATGGTTACAGATGGCGGTTTGTAACAGTCTCTGGCAGCACTCTCTTTGGATTAAAATGAATTTCTACTGCCAAAGATTTACTTTGCTTCTACTGTGGATTTATTTCTTTGAGTGTAAAGAAATTCATCCTAACTGGGTTATTTGCACTTGTTTGTCTTGAGCTAAATTTTATCTAAGTATCATCACAGGCCTCCTCAATGATGGCCTAGCTCAGTCCTTCTCAAATTTTAACGTCTGTGAGAATAACCTAAAAATATTATGAAATGCAGGTTCAGATTCAGTCAATCCAGGGCAGGGCCTGAAATTCTGTACCTAATGAGCTTTTAGGTCCTGCTGAAGTTACTGGCTTATTGACCTCACTTTGAGAGGATCATGGGGCCCAGGAAATATTCTAAAGGCTTTGATTATTCCTCTTTCCCTTCAGTCATGATCATATAAAGAGAAGTATAAAGAAAAGAAGTGATAATATTTAATTTGAAAAAAATCTCTAGGTGAAGACTTACTTGTGGGATATAATTAAATTATTAAAATTTTCCATCTGTGCATGACATTTCTACCAATTTTAAACCTCTCTATATTGTGCCTTGGAGGGTACGGGGAGAAATTACTTCAGCCCATGTCAATATAAGATGACACATAGCTAATAAAATAGTTGACATATTTAATGTATGGCAATAGCTGAAAAGTCATCCTTTCAAAATAGCTGACAATGTTATTAAACTCAAATTTGGAAAATTTGAGAACATCAAAGTTAGACTATGGGAACTGGGAGAACTCACAGCTCAGTGTATAATCTTTGGAGAACCTTGTATCTAATGACACACAGGTAAGATTGAAGATTTTTTTCCCCCTCAGAGTAAAAAGTTCAATAAACTTGATTCAAAATTCATAGGAACAAAAATATTATATTTTTTGAACTTGGGAAAATTTATATTTCTAGTATAGTGAAACAGAGAATATCTAGCAAGGTTCCCTGCCCCCCCCCTCCCCCCCACACCCCCATAGGCATAGTTCATAAGGAATCTTGGTTATATTTTTAAAAGGAGGAAAATGGAAATTTGAGTCTATAACTAGTATATGAACAATTGTGACCAATAAGATGTAATGGAATGAAACATAATTTTGACTTCCACTGCTTTTTAAAATTTTTTTAATGGAGCATTTTTTCTCTTTTATTGGGTGAAAGTTCTGACATCCTCCAGGAATGCTCTAGTCACATAAGGAATAGAAAGTCCTGCCTGCTCTCAATCTTAGCCAAAAGACACCATCTTGATTTTGAAATAGAATTCCAGTTGGATGCATCAATTAGCATGTCAAGTGAAGTGAAATGAAAGTCGCTCAGTCGTGTCTGACTCTTTGTGACTCCATGGACTATACAGTCCCTGGAATTCTCCAGGCCAGAATACTGGAGTGGGTTGCCTTTCCCTTCTCTAGGGAATCTTCCCAACCCAGGTATCGAACCCAGGTCTCTGCACTGCAGGCAGATTCTTTATCATCTGAGCTACAAAGGAAGCCCAGCACGTCAATATACATTAAAAGGTAAGACTCCTGTTATCTCAGCCATGACCTGTTCTTTTTCTAACCCGTTTTTCCTCTTTCTCTATTTTCTAACCTTCAGGCTCCTCTGAGGTCAGAGCATGAGAATGTTGGGAGCAAAAAGGTAAGAAAAGTTCTCACTTGAATGGTATGTTCGTGAGCTGGCTTTGCACAGGCTGGGCCTGGCAGATGCTTAGAGGTGAAGCTTTTTCTCATTAGAGTGTTTGTGCTCTTCAGAGCTTCCCCTGCAGGGTCCCTCCAACAACAGTTCTAGGAGGTGGGCCATGCATGCTATCCCCTACTTGTGCTCTCTTCTTATTCCTTATTTTCTGAACTTTCCACTCCACTGAGACTTTGGAGCCTCATTTCCCCAGGAGGCTCTCTGGGACCAGAATTGAAAATGGTTCCAATCCAGCTCTTTCCCTGTGGGATGGGATTAAGAGTCACAAAGGGCAGTGGCTGTCTACAAAAAAATTCCTTTTGCAAATGCTCCCCCAGTATCCACATGTGCAACCCTTTTATGGCTTCCTTGCAGGTTTTAGGGCTGTTTATCCAGTTTTTAATAATGTTCTTTGAGATTTCCATGAGGTGATTCAGAACCTCACTTTGGAATTTCATATTTATAGAATCTTTGGTGCTTCAGTAGTAAGTTCCAATTTAATATACTATTATCCTATTATCTAAACTTCTATTCCTCTTCCAAAACAGAGCAATTCCTAGACTACTGACCTATGTCAAAATATCTTTCTATATATTAGGGTTTTTCAACCTCAACACTATTAACATTTTGGACCAGTTAATTCTTTGTTGTAGAGGACTGTCCTGAACCTTGTGGAGTGTTCAGCAGCATCCCTGGCTTGTTACCCGCTAGAAGACAGAATCACCCTCTACCTCCCAGTCCTGACAATAAAAATGTGTCCAGACGTTGCCAAGTTTCCTGGGAGACAAAACTGCCTTGGGTAAGAACCACTGCCATAAACTTGTGAGTACAGGTCAAAGGGCAAACATGTTAAAAACAAGGTATGCATCATGAGAATGACCTAGAATGGTAGCTCTGGAACCAACCTTAGACATCCACCTCATTGATTCCCACTTTATAGAGGAGGAAACAGTTCAGAGAGGTGAATAGATTTCCTGGTTGCAAAATCCATATCACGGGTAGGACTGGGAAGAACGTAGGTCTTCTGACCTTTGTACAGTGCTCATTGTGAGGTTGGGGATAAATAATTATGAAATCTTAACAGCACTGCTAATTTTAAGGTACCTATGCTTAGAATATTCTGTGCCAAAAATAGAACATAGAAAAACCTTATCTAATTAGTTAGTGAATGGCACTGAATTAAACTTGGACACCATAATTAATCAATGCTAAATTGTAGTCAAATCCATTACCCTTGAATAGATTATCTCTGTGACCCACAGTCTCCTTCTGACACCACACGTTGGGGGTCTGAAGGAGCTGATTGGAGGGCTTTGAGAAGGTGGGAGGCTGGGGGTCGAGGGGAACCTGTAAGTGGCAGTAAATCATTTTTGTGTTATCTGTAGCTTGTTTTTATCTGTGTCACTGCTCCTCTCCATTAACAAAGCTAACTGAGAATTGACTATTGCAAACTTTTATTTTAGAAGGCCAGAGATGCGGAAAAAATGGAAACTTTTCAATTGTCTCTTCTAACTGTGGTCAATTTCAGGACCACATCATCAAATTTCAGGAACTTTTCTTTCTCTGTTTTGTTTTTATTTTAACTAGAGTGCCCTTCAAATTTCTTTTTTTAAAATTGTTGTTTTCTGTTTCTTCCTTTTAATCACTGAACAAAATAAATGCTTTCCAAAGAATTGTTAGTTTTCTCTTTCTCAAAGTCTTACAGGAAACAGGCTTTGGAAGTAAAATTTAGCCATTTCCCTAGTATTTTATTTCCTGAAGAGCACCTTTCATTTCTGAATTTTACTTGTGTGCTTAGATAGGAACTGCAGTGTTTTTCATGGCATAGGAATCGCCACCTGAATGCTCGGCGTCCACCTGAACTCAGCTTCAGTCTCAAGTTGTTGGGGCTCATTGCCTACCTCTCGAAGGAACCCCTCTCTCTAAGTTCTGTCTGTGGTACTACTCCATTAGAAATGTAGAAACTGGGACTTCCCTGGTGGGCCAGTGGTTAAGACTTTGCCTTCCATTGTAGGAGTGTGGTTCAATTCCTGGTCAGGGAGCTAAGATTCCACATCTTGCAGGCAAAAAACCAAAACATAAAATAAAAGCAATATTGTAACAAATGCAATAAATAAAGACTTTGAAAGTGGTCCACACCAGAAAAATCTTTTTTAAAAATGTGGAAATTATCAGTGAGTCTTCTCTCTTACGGAGCTTTCCTAGTGGCTCAGAGGTAAAGACTCTGTCTGCAATGTAGGAGACACGGGTTTGTTCCCTGGGTCAGGAAGATACCCTGGAGGAGGAAATGGCAACTCACTCCAGTATTCTTGCCAGGAAAATCCCATGGACAGAGGAGCCTGGCCATAAGGTTGCAAAGAGTCAGACACAACTGAAGCAGTTTAGCTCACACACATTGTCCATTTATTGGACACTTACTATGCCCCAGACACTATGCCAACATGTTTCCAGACTTTTAATCCTCATAACACTCCTTGGCAGGCAGGTATCACTGTTCCATGTCTCAGGTGATGGAACTAATCAGCATGCCCAAGGTCATTCAGTCACAAGTGGTGGAGTTTCTGGAAATCCCTGCCGATGCTCTTTTAATTCCCCATAGTGCACAGCTTGTAAGATTTCCCCAACCAGGGATAGAACCTGGGCCCTCACAGTGAATTATCTCCCTTTTCCCCTTTAGGGTGTGGCCCATGCTTTTAACCACCACATGGCACTGCCTCCCCATTCACTTAGAATCCTGGGCCCGCTGTCTCTTAAAAATGTCTCCAGGGGTTGTGCTTTCCTCTGTGGCCTATGCCTTATGCCTGGATTCTTCTCAGAGCCTCCTGTGCAATGGTACATGCCTCACACCATCTGTACCTAAATACTGCTTTTAATAAGACATTCCTCCCATCTAAATCTGTGAAGGGCATCTGCATTCTTCATTATGTCACTCTAGTAGCTGTCCTCATCTTGTGCTCTTGGATACCTGATGTCCAGAACTTTAAAAAGCTACTTGACTATGCAAAATATGTCCTGAAACCTATCAATTGAAGAAGCTCCAAGAAGGTCTCTTTCTGAGAGATGGAAGCCTGTAGGTGGAAGAACTATGATGAGGTAGAAGGGGGAGGGACGGGCTTTGCAGACTTTGATGGGTTAAGCAGATAAAACAGAGGAACAATCTCTGGAAATAATATGGCGCCACCTGGAATTTGTCTTAACCCAGAGACCCCACAAGCAATAGGCTGGGACACTTGCATAGCTTGAGTGCGTTCGTTCACTCACTCGTTGAATGTCAGGCTGATCTCTCTAGAGAGTGGAGGTGTCCCCGTCCTCCCTGGATGCCATGTGTGTGCCCCTCCCACACATGCTCAGTCTACAAGGATGACTTCTGACAGAGGAGGACCGTTCCTCGATCGGGGGAGCTCCTGATAGAATCTCCAAACGCGCTTTCTTTTTTTAAAATTAATTTTTATTGGAATGTAGGTGCTTTACAATGTCAGTACGGCAAAAATGAATCAGCCATCTGTATACATATATCCCCTCTCTTTTGAACTTGCTTCACACTCAGGTCATCCCCGTGCATTAAGCAGAGTTCCCTGTGCTATACAGTATGTTCTCGTCAGTTACCTATTTTATACTTAGTATCAAAGCGTAATCACAGTCCCCGAATTCAAACCAACTTTCATTTATTTATTCATCCATCCTCACACCCTTCCATCCAGTTAAATATTTTTTAGGCCTGGTTCCCAAGATGGCGACTTATCAGCAAAGATAGTCCTTGCCCTTTGAAAGTTAATATTCAGTTGAGAGAGAGGAAATGGGAAGGTGAATGGATACTTCAGATAGTGGCAAGTCCTGTAAATGAGATACAGTAGAAGAGGGGAGAGCCTAAAGAGGATTGGAGGTGCTATTTTAGCTAGGAAGGCAGGGAAGGCCTCTGTTGGGGGATGACTTAAGAGGGACTGAAGGGTGAGTGGGTGAGAACATTTGGGAGACAGGCCTTCTAGGCTGAGGGAGCAGCAGGCAGGCAGGTGTGACGGAAGCAGAGGAAAAGCCTGAGACAGCCCCACAAATGCACTGTCATTCGTAGTGTGGATACGAGATTCTGCACTCAGGCTGGCAGCGAGGTGGGGACAGCCCCAGAGCAGCTGCGTACCAGGTGAGTGTGTGTATGTACTGTGTTCCAGGCACCGAGTCATTCAGAAATAGTGTCTCATCTTATTATGTCTTTAAGTTGACTTGTATTTTCATTAAGGTAATGCATGCATATAGTTAATCAAGGAGAAAGGCTTGTAACAAACAGTGGGAAGCCTCTGCTTTCTTCTCCCACCTCTAATCTTTTTCTTCAGAGGCAGCCACTTTCAAGTTTTTAAACTGTTTCTTCTGCAAAGAGTCAGACAGGACTGAGCGACTTTCCCTTCGCTTCCGGTGTTTACACCCTTATTTCCAGATCCTGTTCTCACACTGTTACCTCACGCTTTATTCCTTCCTGACTTTCTCTTGTCATAGATGAATGCTTCAGCTCTCTGATTCACCTCCCTGCCTTCCTAACTCCAGCCCTTGGATACACTTACCACGATTTTTGTTCAGTTAATATTCAGTGTTTCCATGGTGTTGACCGGGTGAATATTGTTTATTGTCAAGTCAACAAACATAATATAATCATTTTCCCTCAAACTATCTTAACCTTTTCTTTCGCCTGGAATAAATAATTGCCCACCCCCCAACCTTTTTTTTTTTTTTTTTAACTTGCTCAGTTCTAAGTACAGATCACTACTATTTTTTCCAGATTTGCTAACAGATATGTCACCTGACGTCTGTCAATAACTTGTCCGTTTCCGAACACTCAGTCATTTATGTTTTTCCTCCTGCCCCACAGTCCTCCCCCATTTGGAGCAGGTGCCCTTTGGGTGTGGATAGTACCTCTCATCTACTTTCTTGTGCTAGCTTTCCTCTTTCCTGGATCCCACTCTTCTTTTCTTTTTGGTTAATTTTCTGAATTTGCTGAAGGATATCTTCCAGGAACTTCCTAAGAAAGGGTGCATGGAAAGAATTTTTTTTTTTTATTACTTGCATGTCTAAAAATAAATTTATTCAAACCTCATATTTGACTGAAAATTGGGCTGGGTATATCATACTAGATGGAAAATAACTTCTCCTGGGAATTTTGAAGGTATTTGTCTATGTCTTCTAGCATCTAGAAAAAGTCTTATAATATTCAGATACCTCTCTTTTCATACAAATCTGTTTCTTTGTTCTCTAAAACTCTTATATTCATTCTATTCCTGGTCTCCTGAGATTTGAGATTGTTGTACACATTAATTGTCCTTCAAAAATACGCTAGAAATGTGTCCTGAAAAGAGATGCAAAGTTTCCAGAGATTCTGAGGCCATTAAACAAACAGCAGTAACAACCAAAAACCCTTTTGGGAGAAGGGTATGATGCTAGTGGAGATGGTGATCAGAAAGGAATCAGGCACTTTTGAAAGCAATTAAAATATTCGATACTTTTTTGGCCTCCTTTAAAACAGCGATTCTCAACCAGGTGTGATTTTGCTGTGCAGAGGACCTTTGGCAATGTCTGGAGATATTTTTGGTGGTCATGGCTTTGGATGGGGAGGGTTGCTGCTGGCATGCAGCGGCTAGAAGCTAGGAATGATGCTAACCTCCCTATAATGCACAGGACAACCCTCCCCCCGCCCCCCACCCCACCAGTGAAGAATTATCAGGTCGAAAAAGTCAGTAGGAAGGGCTTTGGCCAGGCTAATGCTCTGTCCCCTCTCCCACCTGTGGCCAAAGGCATGTGGGTGTCTCCCAGTTGGCCTCGGGGTGCCAGCTCACTCTGCTCCATCACCGAAGCTGAAACTCAGATCCCACGCATACCAATGGCTGATTCATGTTGATGTATGGCAAAAACCAACACAATATTGTAAAGTAATTATCCCTCAAATAAAAAAAAGTAAATAAAAAGATCAGTGCTGTGGTTGAGGAGCTCTGCTGTAAAGATTTCAAGTTTCTTTCTTAGAGATGTTAGCAACCATAAGCAGATTGGTTTCATTCTCCTTCATGCATCAATTCCACACATGTTTAAGGGCATGTCTGGTAAGTGACAGGCATTGTGCTGGCCCTCACAGAACTTAGAGTCTCCCAAAGTAAATGGGCTTGCTTTTAATTTGGGGCATGTTTAGAGAATCTATGAAATAGCTTAATCTTCTCTCAATTTGGGGGTTGCAAAAACAAGTTTCTTGAAGGAATAAGCCCTCTCTCCAAGATTTGCTGTATTTGGGTCTTTACGTTCCCATCCCTAACCCTAGAGAGAGGGTGCTAGGAGTGATGATGAGGTAGATCGAAGTGTATTGACCAATAATGGAGACGCCAACCCTGAGCCCTGGATGAGACCAGTGTCTTTACACTCTGCATCAAAATCAGCTGAAATGGCTGGTTGGAAATGCAGATTCCTAGGACCTGACTCAGACAAAGCAGAATCAGAATCACTAGGGTGTGGCCAAAAACCTGTGTGTTAACAAGCTGCCCAAGGGGTTTTTTGCTCAGTGATTATTTGGAAGCATCTGGCCCAGACTGTGCTGTAATGAAAATAGCCTTTGCATTCAGGGCTGAAAGTGGTGGTGATTAGCTCACAACAATGTCTTTAATTTTTGGAAGAAGGTGAACCATTAGCAACAAGTTTGGAGCACCAACACTGCCTTCACATGGCGTCAGCTGACTCCCAGTTCACCGCTTATTAGCTGTGTGACACTGAGGAAGTAAGCCAGCCTCTCTGAACCTGTTTCCCATCTCTGTAAAATGGAGATAGCAGTGTATATTTCATAAGGTGAATGTTGGGATTCATGTGAAATGTTTAGCACAGAGTTTGGTCATAATCAGTGCTCAATATCACAGTTATGAAGAACCCCGGCTGTTGTGGTCCTGAAAAGAAAATTCTTGATCCAAACTTCAGTGATTTCTCCAGGAAAAGATGGTGTCTTCTGTTTCAGTGTTGTTCCCCCCTCTTTCTTCCTTAGGATCATGAGACCTGATTATTGGTAACGTTCTCGGGAGTGCCCTCTCTCCAGTCTTCATGCCTGTGCGTGCTCATATACCGTACACACGAGTGGGCACGTGCACTCTCTCCCACACGCAAACCCCACACATACCACATGGCTTTCTCCTTTGGGATCTAAGCATCTGTTTGACATTCTTTGTTCTGGAAACGTGTCTTGTCAGCGCGCTCCTCTCTAAGATCCGCGCTGAACAGAGGCTCGTCGGCAGTAGTAACCAGTGCCTTTTAGACGATACAGGCTTAATGGTAATGTTGTAGCCACGTGTTCCAGGAAACAAACTCACTCAGAAGGACAATGCAGATAATGGAGTGCAGTTTATTACACCGGCGGGCCCAAGGCAGGGTCTCCTCTTAGCCAAGAACCCCAACCAGCATTTGTGAAAATCTTTTTTACCCCACGTGTAGGTGTCCGAACCCACCACCCCAAATTCCTTGAGACTTACATAAACTAAGGAAGGGTAAATACAATCCCAAGAACCCCATCACTCATGTGCCATGTGCTCAGACAGTTAAACAATTAGCCAATAATCAATAAGCATGAGGTTACACTCCGACAGGTACAGAAAAATTTATAGCCTGTCTGGAGGGAGGGGTGATTAATGTATGTTTTCTCTTAGGCGAGGAGTAACCTGGATACGATCTTCAAGGTTCCCCTGTCCGGAGGAGGTCTTATCCTTCTGTTGTCATTTCCATAGACACTGAACACAGAGTTCAGAGTCCAGTGGAAAGGTGGCCAAGCATGATCAGCATGAACAGGCCTAAGATGGAGTCCAGGCCCTATGAATTCCTTCTTCGGTAACAAGTGGGTGGGCGGGGAGGCTGGAGGCAGGAGGAGGGGGGAGAGGTAGAGCCAGTAACACGGCACAGTCAGCAGCTTTATTGTGGGGCAGCCAGAACTGGAAGGTGCCCTCTCCCCATTGTGGGTCTGCGGTGCCAGGGTTAGGGGTGAAGTGGAGGCGGAACACCCTGCTGGGGGCAGGGCTGGCTGGCGCTGAAGGAGTGTGGTGTCATCAGAACCAGGCCGGGAGCCCTCTACAGGCTCTTCCCATCATAGTTTTGCAATTAGTCACACTTCCTGCTGAAAACAGGCAGATACAGAGAGGGGAATCCTACTGTGAGGTTTGGTTAGGATTTCAAATGGGTCTTTTCTGAAAATAAGGTTGCAGGTAGGAAGAAGAGGAGGAGCTTTCTCTGGGGCTGGTGCTTGTTGAGCCTCAGCAGTAGGGAGGCCCACAGATCTGGGGACCTCCACTTCCCTGTGTCTTTGTCACGTGTTGGACTTGGCTGTGCAAGTGACTCTGACCAGCACTCAGATTTAGTGGACCATTGGGATGTGGGTGAAGAAGGGTTTCTTAAGTGGGTTTGAGTCTGTTGGTCAGCATCTGTTGAGCACTGCCAGGGGACATCTAGGAAAATTGGCTAAATCATTGGGCAAAGTACTTAATCTCTCTAGCCTCAGTTTCCTCATCTGTGAATTGTGCTACACAAAGGCCTTATTGCATAGGATTGTTGTATTACAGGAGAGAAGACTTAAGAGCACTTCAAGGGGGATCTGGTACACAGTGAGCCTTCTGGAGAAATCTGAACTATTATTCTCACGAGAATTCATCAATATTCGATGTTGTGGTCAGGCTTGATGAGATATGGTGAAAGTCTATGGCTTTTTATTACATTTTGAAGTCTAAAAGAGTGATTTCTTTGTGTCCTCAACATTTTCTGGAAATGCAATACGGTTAGTATTTCTGGAAATACAATACAGTACGGTTGAAATTTAGTCCTAAGAGGTAAGCTCCGGGCTCTTGCTGTTGCAACAGTGATGACTGGCATGTTGAAAGAAAGCAGGTTGCGTTCAACTTGAAGCCTACAAAGAACCTTCTAGGCTTTGAACCTTGAACTTTACAAAGGAGCAAATGAAGTGCATTGGAGCAAAAGTTCTTCAGCTCTTCTGCCACCAACAGATAGGGTTAAGGGTCCCTGAGTCCCTCTTTGGACTTAAGGAAAATGTGGACTTTGGGACCACCTTTGTAAGAAGGCTATCTTTTGGTACATCTTTCTTTTTTTTAACCACAGGACTTTGGGAGAATAGATTCCAACCATATGAAGATGGTAAACCAAGAACATTTTTTTTAGAAAATCTAGCACTTTGTTCATTCAGAAGTAAAGTGATGACTGCTGGTTGAAAAGCATATTTTTGTTATTAAGGAAGCAAATTAAAACTGCAAGAAAACAATGGAATGATCAGCTTGCAAAAGTTATTTGCTTTGATTAAAAGCACCAATAAATGTGTCTTGGTGCTATAAACTGCTTCATTTAGCACTTGACATATAATAGATTTTTTTCACAGCGTAATATCTCCATTGAAATATAATTATTTTGCAGATTGCTCAACTGAATACCCTTATAAACATGCTGTTGGGGGATTCACCCTGGGCGATCATCAG
Organism: Cervus canadensis; assembly: GCF_019320065.1. Lineage (NCBI taxonomy): Eukaryota > Metazoa > Chordata > Mammalia > Artiodactyla > Cervidae > Cervus > Cervus canadensis. The sequence goes on along the minus strand of NC_057400.1, from coordinate 53,078,367 downwards.
GAGATCATGACAATGTGCATAGTTGATGGACACATGAGGGATGTGGCAGTCGAGCTTGGAGCAGAGAAGGTGATTTGTTGCAGAGCAATTACCCTAATGCATTTTTAAAAGCATAAAATAAAGTATGGTTTCATTTGCTGAAAAGGTATTTTAGGTGCTTCGGTAAAGCACTGACAGAATATTTTGATTGTCAGCTTTTTCTTTTTTTTTCTTTAAAGTTAGATAATTACATTTACCAGTTAAAGAATTGCCATTTAAAAATAATATTTTGTCTAAATGTTTAAAGATGTCTATTAAAAATGTATACTGAACATGACAGCGGCCTTTTCATGCTGTAATTCTAGTCGGTGGTCTGAAAACAATTAGCATGGAAAAAGAATGTGCATTTATTCAGTGTTAGCTGGAGAGTCAAGATTGGTAGAGTGTGGTAAGGGTGTCACGATGGTTTTTTAAAATAGCACTATTTTGCTCAGATGACACTTCTAAGAAAGGTTCTGTAGTTATGTGTGTATTTAGTTTTGTTAGTTATCTTTCTAGAGAGCAAAGCATACAGTGGGCTGTGGGCTGGGGCACACTCTGTCTCATGCTTAAGAAAGGAGAGAAGATGGGGGAAAACTTAAAAAAATAGCCAAATGCTACTCATCTATTTAGGCTGGTCTTTCAACTGGTATACACTGGAATGGCTGCACTGGTTGTTACACATGGCAACATTTGCTCACTGGCAGGTAAAAAGTCCTTCCTGGAGCCCTGCCCTGTGCAGCCCCCTCAGATCCCTCCCTGAGACCTTCCAGCTCACTCTGCCATCCAGCAACCAAAGGACTGATGCCTGCCCCAACAGGGGGCTGCCAGGCCCTGCCCCAGCCAGGCTGGCATCCATTCCAATCGGCAGGAGTCTGGGCCATGCTGGTTATCACCCCTGTTTAGATTAATCTTTGGCTTTAGCCTAGGAATGTTTAGAATATTTCAAAGCACTGTGTGGAGGCTGGCATGTGGTACGGGGCAAGAAACTGTTAAGAAACGCCATTCCCTGGTCCCCTTAATCTAGGTAGAGTGGTTTAGCGGCAAGCTCAAGTCCAGCTCTTTTCAATCCCATGGACTGTAGCAATCTAGGCAGAGTACATTCATGCTTAACATGCCTGAGCTTCTACCAAGAGAGGGAGGACCTGGGGCAGAGATTGCTGCTCCAGGACAGTAGCCTGGGGTGTTTCTCACTGCCTCAAGCAAGGAATGTTAGAAATGAATTGAATGCCTCAATGGCAGGAATATTAGAGAGCTCTCTCAGGTCAGGAATAACCTCCAGGTGAACGAAGAAGGGAGCTGGTGAGGTTATGGAAAAACACACAGCAATGATGGGGTGAAGCAATTAGGTCAGTGCTCTGTCCTTGACTCTTAAACAGGCAAATTGAAATTTTGAGGCAGATTTCTGAGGGAGACCCGATAACTTGCTGTGATCTAGCTCACGTGAAAGAAGTCCTGCAGTGCCTGTGGGAGGCTGACTGTCCATTAAAGAGCACTGAGGTGCTCTTGACATATAACAGAACCTCTTGACACTGAGGTGCTCTTGTCTTTCTCCAAATGGACACTGAGAGTCCAAAGCCTCCTTTCCCTTCATGGGACGTGTTTTCAATACTAGTCATTGTATGTAAAAACCCAACAGGTCTCAGTAAAATAGGAATAGGGGAGAAATTTCTCAACTTAATAAAGATTAAAAAAACCTACAGCTGACATCATACTTAATGGTTAGAAACTCAAAGTTTCCCCGCTAAGTTCAGGTACAACTTTCAGTATTATTCTGGAAGTCCTTGCTAATGCAATAGGTGAGAAAAGGAAATAAAAAAATGTACTTATTGGGAAGGAAGAAATAAAATAGTCTTTGGTTTCAGGTGATATGATTACCTACTGGATCGTTATGCTTAAAGTATTGACCAAAATATCTCCTGTAACTAATAAGTGTCTATAAAAAGGTTACAGAATACAAAGTTACTATATAAAAGCCAATCACTTTCCTATATACCAGCAATGAACAATGGAATTTGAAATTTAAAATGAAACACCATTTACATTGTGAAAGTGAAAGTGAAAGTGAAGTCGCTCAGCTGTGTCTGACTCTTTGCGACCCCATGGACTGTAGCCTACCAGGCTCCTCAGACAATGGGATTTTCCAAGCAAGAGTTCTGGAGTGGGTTGCCATTGCCTTTTCCGATCATTTACATTAGTACCCCCCCAAATAAAATACTCAGACATAAATTAAACAAAATATATATAAGATCTGTATGTGGAACACTACAAAACTCTGATGAAAGAAATCAAAGAAGAAATAAATAAATAAGTGGAAAGATATTTCCTGTTCATGAATAGAAAATCTCAATATTATCAAGGTACAGTTCTTCCCAACTTTATTGGTTAAGTACCTGGTGGTAAAGATGGTAAAGAATCTGCCTGCAGTGCTGAAGACCTGGGTCGATCCCTGGGTTGGGAAGATCCCTTGGAAAAGGGAATGACAACCCACTCCAGTATTCTTGCCTCAAAGGATTTGGAAACTTATATCCATACAGAAACCTAAATGTAGATGTTTAAAGCAGCTTTTTCCATAACTTCCAAGAGGTAGGAGCAACCAAGATGTCCTTCAGTGGGTGAATGGATCAATCAACAGTGATACATCCAGACAATGGAATATTATTTAGTGCTAACAGACTGATCCAGACTTGCTGGTGAATGTCCAGGAGTCTCCAGCAGAGGTATGGGTTGGCAGTAGCCTGCTGCAGGGTTGGGGTAACTGCATGCATGGGACCTTTTGAAGGAGGTCACCATTATCTCCATTACCTCCACCATAGTTTGGCCTTAGGTCAAACAACAGGGAGGGAACACAGCCCCACCCATCAACAGAAAATTGGATTAAAGATTTACTGAGCATGGCCCCGCCCATCAGAACAAGACCCAGTTTCCCCCTCAGTCAGTCTCTCCCATCAGGAAGCTTCCATAAGCCTCTTATCCTTCTCCAGCAGAAGGCAGACAGAATGAAAACCACAATCACGGAAAACTAACCAATCTGATCCCATGGACCACAGCTTTGTCTAACTCAATGAAACTGTGAGTCATGCCCTGTAGGGCCACCCAAGACAGATGGGTCATGGTGGAGAGTTCTGACAAAATGTGGTCCACTGGAGAAGGGAATGGCAAACCACTTCAGTATTCTTGAGAACCCCATGAACAGTATGAAAAGGCAAAAAGATAGGACACTGAAAGATGAACTCTCCAGGTCGGTAGGTGCCCAGTATGCTATGGGAGATCAGTGGGGAAGTAACTCCAGAAAGAATGAAGAGACAGAGCCAGAGCAAAAATAACACCCAGTTGTGGATGTGACTGGTGATGGAAGTAAAGTCCGATGCTGTAAAGAGCAATATTGCATAGGAACCTGGAATGTTAGGTCTATGAATCAAGGCAAATTGAAAGTGGTCAAACAGGAGATGGCAAGAGTGAACATCGACATTTTAGGAATCAGCAAACTAAAATGGACTGGAATGGGTGAGTTTAACTCAGATGACCATTATATCTGCTACTGTGGGCAAGACTCCCTTAAAAGAAATGGAGTAGCCATCATAGTCAACAGAAGAGTCCAAAATGTAGTACTTGGATGCAATCTCAAAAAGGAATGATCTCTGTTCATTTCCAAAGCAAATCATTCAATATCAAAGTAGTCCAAGTCTATGCCCCGACCAGTAACACTGAAGAAAATGAAGTCGAATGGTTCTATGAAGACCTATAAGACCTTCTAGAACTAACACCCGAAAAAGATGTCCTCTTCATGATAACGGACTGGAATGCAAAAATAGGAAGTCAAGAGATACCTGGAGTAGCAGGCAAATTTGGCCTTGGAGTGCAGAATGAAGCAGGGCAAAGGCTAATGGAGTTTTGCCAAGAGAATGCACTGGTCATAGCAAACACCCTCTTCCAACAACACAAGAGAAGACTACACATGGACATCACCAGATGATCAATACCGATCATATTCTTTACAGCCAAAGATGGAGAAGCTCTACACAGGCAGCAAAAACAAGACCGGGAGCTGACTGTAGCTCAGATCATGAACTCCTTATTACCAAATTCAGACTTAAAGAAAGTAGGGAATACCACTAGACCATTCAGGTATGACCTAAAGCAAATCCCTTATGATTATACAGTGGAAGTGAGAAATAGATTCAAGGATTAGATCTGATAGAGTGCCTAAAGAACTACGGATGGAGGTTTGTGACATTGTATAGGAGGCGGGGATCAAGACCATCTCCAAGAAAAAGAAATGCATAAAAGCAAAATGGTTGTGAGAGGAGGCCTTACAAATAGTTGAGAAAAGAAGAGAAGCTAAAGGCAAAGGAGAAAAGGAAATATATACCCATTTGGATGCAGAGTTCCAAAGAATAGCAAGGAGAGATAAGAAAGACTTCCTCAGCGATCAATGCAAAGAAATAGAGGAAAACAATAGAATGGGAAAGGCTAGAGATCTCTTCAAGAAAATTAGAGATACCAAGGGACCATTTCATGCAGAGATGGGCTCAATAAAGGACAGAAATGGTATGGACCTAACAGAAGCAGAAGATATTAAGAAGAGGTGGCAAGAATACACAGAACTATACAAAAAAGATCTTCATGACCCAGATAACCACGATGGTGTGATCACTCACCTAGAGCCAGACATCCTGGAATGTGAAGTCATGCAGGCCTTAGGAAGCATCACTACGAACAAAGCTAGTGGAGGTGATGGAATTCCAGTTGAGCTATTTCAAATCCTAAAAGATGATGCTGTGAAAGTGCTGCACTCAATATGTCAGCAAATTTGGAGAACTCGGCAGTGGCCACAGGACTGGAAAAGGTCAGTTTTCATTTCCAATCCCCAAAAAAGGCAATGCCAAAGAATGCTCAAGCTACCACACAATTGCACTCATCTCACATGCTAGCAAAGTAATGCTCAAAATTCTGCAAGCCAGGCTTCAGCAGTACATGAACCATGAACTTCCATATGTTCAAGCTGGTTTTAGAAAAGGCAGAGGAACCAGAGATCAAATTGCCAACATCCGTTGGATCATTGAAAAAGCAAGAGAGTTCCAGAAAAACGTCTACTCCTGATTTATTGACTATGCCAAAGCCTTTGACTATGTGGGTCACAACAAACTGTGGAAAATTCTTAAAAGAGATGGGAATACCAGACCATCTGACCTGCCTCCTGAGAAATCTGTATGCAGGTCAGGAAGCGAAGGTTAGAACTGGACATGGAACAACAGACTGGTTTCAAATTGGGAAAGGAGTACGTCAAGGCTGTATATTGTCACCCTGCTTATGTAACTTATAGGCAGAGTACATTATGAGAAATGCTGGGGTGGATGAAGCACAAGCTGGAATCAAGATTGCCAGGAAAAATATCCATAACCTCAGATATGCAGATGACATCACCCTTATGGCAGAAAGCAAAGAAGAACTAAAGATCCTCTTGATGAAAGTAAAAGAGGAAAGTGAAAAAGTTGGCTTAAAACTCACCATTCAGAAAACTAAGATCCTGGCTTCCAGTCCCATCACTTCATGGCAAATAGATGGGGAAACAATGGAAACAATGGCTGACTTTATTTTGGGGGGCTCCAAAATCACTGCAGATGGTGATTGCAGCCATGAAATTAAAAGATGCTTGCTCCTTGGAAGAAAGGTTATGACCAACCTAGATAGCATATTAAAAAGCAGAGACATTACTTTGCCAACAAAGGTCTATCTAGTCAAGGCTACGGTTTTTCCAATAGTCATGTATGGATGTGAGAGTTGGACTGTAAAGAAAGCTGTGCACCGAAGAACTGATGCTTTTGAACTGTTGTGTTGGAGAGGACTCTTCAGAGTTCCTTGGACTGCAAGGAGATCCAACCAGTCCATCCTAAAGAAAATCAGTCTTGAATATTCATTGGAAGGACTGATGCTGAAGCTGAAACTCCAATACTTTGGCCACCTGGTGCAAAGAACTGACTCATTGGAAAAGACCCTAATCCTGGGAAAGATTGAAGGCAGGAGGAGAAGGGGATGACAGAGGATGAGATGGTTGGATGGCATCACTGACTTGATGGTCATGGGTTTGAGTAAGCTCTGGGAGTTGGTGATGGACAGGGAGGCCTGACATGCCACAGCCCGTGGGGTCGCAAAGAGTCGGACACGACTGAGTGACTGAACTGAACTGAACTGAAAAAGAAATGAGTTATTCAGCCATGAAAGAAACTTAAATGCATATTACTCATCTGTAAAGGCTTCATATTGTATGATTCCAACTATATGACATTCTGGAAAAGGTGAAATTATGGAGACAGAAGAAGGGACAGAGGTTGTCAGGGTGTTGGCAGGTGGGGTGCGAGGACTTTTAGGACAGTGGAAGTACTCTGTGTTACATTCTGTCACTACACTTATGTTCAAACCTATGAAACTAGTACAACACTAGTAGTGAATCCTAACAAACTCTGGATAAATGATAATGATGTATTCATCAGTTGTAACAGGTGTACTACTCTGGTGAGTGATGTTGATAAAGGGGAAGGTTATGCATGTGGGGCAAGGAACATATGGAAAGACATCTGTACCTTTCTCTCAATTTTGCTGTGAATCTAAAACTGCTTTTAAAAATAGTCTAAAAAAATCTTCCCTGACCAAAAAACCTAACAGATCTCCCCACCCCTGTCTTGCCCTCCTCCAATCAGCTTACCATGCTACTGGCTTCCAGGTCAACTGTTGAGCAATAAATCTGATCATGACCCTTTCAGCATAAAACCCTTCAGTGCCTTCCTATTGCCCAGAGTGAGGGGAGGTCTCCAGATGTTTTTGAACATGCACCCAATTTATGTATGCATTTATTTGTAAATTATATGTAGGTAGCATTGTACTGATACGCTATAATGGATATGAATATGCTGAAGTAGACTTTAAAATATAAGATGAATAATAATAATAGGCATTTCAACTATTTTCTTCCCACACCCCAGTAGACTATTTTGTGCACAATACTTCGGGTGTCAGGGGCCTAGAATCATGCTTCTCAAATTATATTGCTCATATGCTCAGATGCTCAGTGGCGTCAGATTCTCTGTGACTACTGGAGTGGGTTGCTGTTTCCTCCTGCAGAGGATCTTCCCAATCCAGGGACAGAACCCTCGTCTCCTACATTTCCTGCGTTAGCAGGAGGATTCTTTACCTCTAGTGCCACCTGGAAAGCCCCAAATCATACTGTACTCTGCTTGAGCTAAGTTGCTCAGTCATGTCCGACTCTTTGAGATGCCATGGGCTGTAGCCAGCTAGGCTCCTCCCCAGGAGTCTGTTAAAATGCAGAGTTTGAGTCAGTAAGTCTGGGGGTGGGGCTTGCGCTTCTGCAGTTGTACTGTTAGCTCTCAGGTGATGGGCTTGTTCCTGTTACAGGGAACACACTCCCAGTAGCAGGAACCTGGAATATACAGTCCAAACTCATTAGAATGTCACTAGAAATACCATCAACTGGTCTCTGTTACTTGTTTAGTTATTTGTGATCTAGACATAACATAAATTTGCGGGTTCTCCAAACATACCATGTGGTTTTGCTGGTTGGTGTTCACGCTGCATCTTTCGCCAAGAATGCTCTGTTCTTTCTCTTCCCATCCTGGCATTGCCACGAGTTGTTCAGACTTGGTCTGAGGCTAAACCTCACCTAAGAAGTTTTAAAACATGACCTTCCTTCTGCCACATCCATTCTCCCTGCCCGCCTCCACCCACCCACGCCAGCAGACTGAGGTGCCCCAAGCCAATGGGAGCACCCCGTTATCCGTGCCCTCCCTGAATTCTAACAGAATGCTCTTGAAAGATTTCATTACGCTGTTGGTAATATGTAGTCATGGACATGTTAACATGTCTGCATTCCATTGAAATCAGTGTCTGTGGCAAGAAGGGAGGAGGAAGCTTGAGGGGCAGAGTGAGAGTTCGGGCCTAGCCAGGCCAGGGACAGCCTGGCTGAGCCCCGGGGAGCTCTGGAGGTGGCCTTTATGCCCACACAGGGGCCAGTCACTGGACACGGCACACCCTTGGGTGGGGCTCTCTACTGCTGAGCAGGCCCTAGACAGCTGGCGGCCCTCTGCCCACAGCACTCCTAAAACCTTGCTGCAACAGCCCTTCCTGTCAGGGGAATCCGGACAGAGCATCCCAGAATTCACCTAAATACCTCTCCCCTTTTCCTAGGACTCCAGGTCCCTGAGGGCAGGGGTGTGGTTAGTTAGTCATTGTATTCTAAGGCCCAGGAAGAATGGTGGAGCTCTTAAAATGCTGGCTCAGTGAACAGGGTCTGCAAATGGCAGACAGACCAGTGCGGTCACCCTGAGTGGGGTTCACAAGACAGTCAGTCCTCTGGGACATGGAAAGAAAATTATAAGGAAATTCTACTTATGTATTTTAAACCTCTTCTTTTGATTCTGTTTTTGTGTTTTAGAACATGAATATGCTGCTGCTGCTGCTGCTGCTAAGTCTCCTCAGTCGTGTCCGACTCTGTGCAACCCCATAGACGGCAGCCCACCAGGCTCTGCCGTCCCTGGGATTCTCCAGGCAAGAACACTGGTGTGGGTTTCCATTTCCTTCTCCAATGCATGAAAGTGAAAAGTGAAAGTGAAGTCACTCAATTGTGTCCAACTCTTAGCGACCCCATGGACTGTAGCCTACCAGGCTCCTCCATCCATGGGATTTTCCAGGCAAGAGTACTGGAGTGGGGTGCCATTGCCTTCTCCACATATGCTAGTACAGTATTATATAAGTGTTTCGTAAATAAACATAAATGAATGGGGAGATGCTCAAGCATCTTTTAGCAGAGGTACATGATCAATAGCTGTAAGGAGACCAGTTGGCATTTTTAGTAAAGTTTGACTGGAAAGAATATTGAAAGAATACTGAAACTCTAAATTATTGCAGGATTGGGCCCCATAGTTAGCAGCAGTTGTTTCTCAGATGCTGTGAGAGGGACAGCTGTTTGCTTTTCCAATATCCATTCTTCCCTTCTTCCTTTCAGCTAGGTGCATGGAAGCCTAGAATAAAGACTCCGTTTTCCAGCCCTTCTTGCAGTTATTAGGACCATTTCCGTCTGGCCAGTGGAATGTTGTGTGCAGCTTCCAGGGGATAGCCTTAAAGGGAGTGGTCATGTTCCTCTTCCTTTCCTTCTACGGCTGGCTGGAATGTGGATAAGATGGCTGGAGTCTAAGCAGCTACCATGCACTATACAGTGAGATATATTGAAGACATTATAGCAGCAGCTTAATAGGAGGAGGCTAGCTCCCTGCCAGTGACATGAAGCCATCAAACCAGTTTGGGATTCCTGCTTCTACATCCTTTTACAAGGAAGAGAAATAAGCTTCTATCTTGTTTAAGCCATTGTTAGCTGTGAATCTGAAAGAGTTTCTTTTTACTCACAGATGAACATAATTCTAACCAATTTGGATAGATCTGTAATCTAGCAATCCCCCAAATGGTTTCCATTTTGGATTATGTGCCACTTCTTCTAGGACGTGGTTTGCACCCCACCCCCCCTCCCCCAACTCCCATCTGAGTTATTTCAGCTAAAGAGCTAAAGCTCACAACTGTGAGAACATCACTGAAGCATCTGTGCATTGATGAAACTGTGGGTAACCAAGAAGGAGACACCGGAGCTTGGGCTGTGATGGGTCAGTGTAGGGATTCAAATGATATTTTTGAAAATTTGGGTGTTTTTTTCCTTAAAAGAGAAATGTTCTTTATAGCTATATTTGTGTGTATTTTCCCATTTCTTCAGAGACTTGACTTGTATAAATAATCCTTGAGTCTTTTTTTTTTAAACTTTTAGAACTTTTTAAAAGTAAGTACTCTAATTACTTGGTTAAGTGATAAATATTTTCCTGGCTCTGTCTAACTTTATTACGTAGCACTGAGAACAATCACTTAGATTCTACAATACCCTTAATAAAGAATTAATTGAGTACATCTTTTTGACTAGAGTAATTTATTTAGAGTCAGAATTTTTGAGGAAAGTAATTTTTATTTGTGCTCACAACAAAGTAATTAGTGACAGTCTTTTTACTTAAAAGAAGTGTTTTGAAAGAGTCTTTTTTTTTTAAAGGTATCATTCATTATGGAAGAGCATATGAGAGGAACCCTTTGTCCAGGACAATAGTCTTTTAGCCTTCTTAGTGTCTTATTCTGTATAAATGCGCCTAATTGTTACAGTTGCTAAACAGAACCCATCCTTGTGAGTGGGATCATTTAGCTGTGAGGAGGCATAATAGCAGTTGCATCCAAAATTTGCAGCAATTTTACATATTCTTTCTGCAGAATTTTTTTTTTCTTGTTGCCAAAGGCATGGAGGAAGTGCTGCTGTTTCCCCCATTGTCAGGGGCAGCTGTCTGTCTGGGCCGAGGCTGCGCACCCACCAACCAGGCAGATGGTGGATGGGAGCTGAGGCATGTCTTGTGTGCGCAGAACCCACTTCTCTGGCTTTGGGGCGCGCAGCTGCCATGCTCTCGTGATGGTGACAGCGAGGGAGACAGCGTCTGCATTTCAGGAGCCCTTGTATAGGGCCATGTGCACTGAAAGGGTGCTTGGGGTCTTTGGAGCATTGAGTAGGCACTTGCATATTCAAACCGCCAGAGCTGTGTGAAAATATGAATTCTATTAATTAGAATTTTGGATAGGAATCAGGCAGGAGGTGTGTTGCAAGGCCGAGGGGAAACCATTCTGTCAGATCTGCATGTTAATGTGTTCCTGCCGGAGAGGCCAGCCCAGGGCCCTGCAGCTGGCTTAATGTCCCCAGGTTTCTAAGACATGATTCACTCCTCTTCCTCCATCTCTATGATCCTTTATGCTAGTCAAACCCTTCTGAAGTCAGGCTCTGACAAAGATGCAGTTGTCTGGGGGAGGGATGGAGGAAGGGGAAGGAATTTTCATTCTGCATGAGGTGGAAGAAACTTGCATGACCCTGCTGGTGTGACCTGGCCCTCCAAAGAGGGTGGTTCAATGAGGAAATCAACCTGAGGACTACGGCCATGACCCCATGTTTCCTTACTGTCAAGTCCAGGCCACAAGGCATGACTTCAGCTCTGTTCTTCCATCTGTATCCTTCTTTCTGTCCCATCCACCGTCCCCAAAAGTAGACCTGCAACTTTAACCCAGATATAGTCCAACAACAAACAGCTTTATTGAGTTTAATTCAGTTATAAGTGAATTATATATTTTTATTTATTTATTTTTTTCAGTGGGTTTTGTCATACATTGACATGAATCAGCAATAGATTTACATGTATTCCCCATCCCGATCCCCCCTCCCACCTCCCTCTCCACCCGATTCCTCTGGGTCTTCCCAGTGCACCAGGTTCGAGCACTTGTCTCATGCATCCCACCTGGGCTGGTGACCTGTTTCACCATAGATAATATACATGCTGTTCTTTCGCAACATCCCACCCTCACCTTCTCCCACAGAGTTCAAAAGTCTGTTCTGTACTTCTGTGTCTCTTTTTCTGTTTTGCATATAGGGTTGTCGTTACCATCTTTCTAAATTCCATATATATGTGTTAGTATGCTGTAATGTTCTTTATCTTTCTGGCTTACTTCACTCTGTATAATGGGCTCCAGTTTCATCAACCTCATTAGAACTGATTCAAATGAATTCTTTCTAATGGCTGAGTAATATTCCATGGTGTATATGTACCACAGCTTCCTTATCCATTCGTCTGCTGATGGGCATCTAGGTTGCTTCCATGTCCTGGCTATTATAAACAGTGCTGTGATGAACATTGGGTGCACGTGTCTCTTTCAGATCTGGTTTCCTCAGTGTGTATGCCCAGAAGTGGGATTGCTGGGTCATATGGCAGTTCTGTTTCCAGTTTTTTAAGAAATCTCCACACTATTTTCCATAGCGGCTGTACTAGTTTGCATTCCCACCAACAGTGTAAGAGGGTTCCCTTTTCTCCACACCCTCTCCAGCATTTATTGCTTGTAGATTTTGGATAGCAGCCATCCTGACTGGCGTGTAATGGTACCTCATTGTGGTTTTGATTTGCATTTCTCTGATAATGAGTGATGTTGAGCATCTTTTCATGTGTTTGTTAGCCATCTGTATGTCTTCTTTGGAGAAATGTCTGTTTAGTTCTTTGGCCCATTTTTTGATGGGTCATTTATTTTTCTGGAATTGAGCTGCAGGA
>NC_057400.1:51636064-51781600 GCF_019320065.1 Cervus canadensis | reverse complement strand
CTTTTCAAGTAACGTCCTGCCATTCCCGTTCTGGCCCTGGAGGGTTTCTATTGATAGGTCAGCTGTTATCCTTATGGGAATCCCTTTGTGTGTTATTTGTTGTTTTCCCTTGCTGCTTTTAATATTTGTTCTTTGTGTTTGATCTTTGTTAATTTGATTAATATGTGTCTTGGGGTGTTTCGCCTTGGGTTTATCCTGTTTGGGACTCTCTGGGTTTCTTGGATTTGGGTGGCTATTTCCTTCCCCATTTTAGGGAAGTTTTCAGCTATTATCTCCTCGAGTATTTTCTCATGGTCTTTCTTTTTGTCTTCTTCTTCTGGAACTCCTATGATTCGAATGTTGGGGTGTTTCACAGTGTCCCAGAGGTCCCTGAGGTTGTCCTCATTTCTTTTGATCCTTTTTTTTTTTTTTTTCTCTGCTTCATTTATTTCCACCATTTTATCTTCTACCTCACTTATCCTATCTTCTGCCTCCGTTATTCTACTCTTGGTTCCCTCCAAAGTGTTTTTGATCTCATTCATTGCATTATTCATTTTTAATTGACTCTTTTTTATTTCTTCTAGGTCTTTATTAAACAGTTCTTGAATCTTTTCAATCTTTGTTTCCAGGCTATTTATCTGTAACTCCATTTTGTTTTCAAGATTTTGGATCATTTTTATTATCATTATTCTAAATTCTTTTTCAGGTAGATTCCCTATCTCCTCCTCTTTTGTTTGACTTGGTGGGCATTTTTCATGTTCCTTTACCTGTTGGGTATTTCTTTGCCTTTTCGTCTTGTTTAGATTGCTGTATCTGGAGTGGGCTTTCTGTATTCTGGAGGTCTGTGCTTCCTTTTTATTGTGGAGGATTAACCCAGTGGGTGGGGTTAGACGATTGGCTTGTCAAGATTTCCTGGTTAGGGGAGCTTGTGTCATGCAAATTTTTTAAACTGTTAAATAATCAGTTAAGAACTTGTCATATTATTAAAGCATTAGAATGAAGACTTAAGATTTACATCTCTAAAAGGGTTTGCATTATAATACTAGAGGAGCTATAAGCCTTCCACTTTTAAAGTACAACACAAATACAAATGTAGTGAAAGTGAAAGCCACTCAGACTGTCCAACTCTTTGCGACCACACAGACTATACAGTCCATGGAATTCTCCAGGCCAGAACACTGAAGTGGGTAGCCTTTCCCTTCTCCAGGAGATCTTCCCAACCCAGGGATCGAACCCAGGTCTCCCGCATTGCAGGCAGATTCTTTACCAGCTGAGCCACAAGGGAAGCCCTTTAAAGTACTAGACCACTTTATTTTGAATAATACTACTTAGCAAGGATTCTATTTTGGGCCATAAATCAGGCTACTAAACAGAAAATATCAGGTTGCATAGAAATCACCCTACTCTGGCTTCATTTTGACCTTCTCCTCTGCAGCTATCTTTTAAATATATTTGTTCCATGTTTAGAAATGCATCATTTATTACTTGAACTAAAGCAGTTATTTGTTTCTGTTAATACAAAAAAGCTCTGCCAACTCAACCAGCTTCCTGAATCAACAAAAATCATTGTATCAATAAGGTTACTTTGAAAAAAGAAAGCTGCTTTTCTTAAGAAAGCTTCTCTTGTTCGACCTTTGAATAAGAGAACCATCCTTCTCTGACATACAAAATGCTTTCATCTCATATTTCTGTCCCCTTCCAATCCTTGTCCCATCACCTCACAGGAAAACCTAATTTTGGATTCTAAATCAGGACTTTCTAGTTTGTTACTTTGAGAGAAAAGATCTACAACTGGTTTGAGAAAAACTCTAATCTAGAATGACATACCCTTCAAACATGGATGCCTGTTCAGCATTGGTTGCCCATACATCCAAACTCACACATTATCTCCTTTACCACCACCCCTTGAAAAAGGTTTGCTAAACTTACTGCAAGTAAAGGGACAACATTTTCAGGGAGTAGCATTTTTTTCATTTCTTAAATGTTGGTTTTGGAGTTTGGTCATTTGGGGCTTGTTTTTTCTCTTCCATTTCTGCAAAGAAGAACACTGAATCTCTCTGTCCCTCTCCAATTCTACCAACCACAGCAAAGCAAACATCTGGTGTTGTGAGAGCGTGCATACATGTTTAGTCTCTAAGTCGTGTCTGACTCTTTGTGACCCCATGGACTGTGTAGCCCACCAGGCTCCTCTCTCCACAGGATTTCCCAGGCAAGAATACTGGAGTGGGTTGCCATTTCCTCCTCCAGGGGACCTTCCTGACCTAGGGATAAACTAGCATCTCCTGCATCTCCTGCACTGGCAGGCAGATTCTTTACCACTGAGCCACCTGGAAGCCCATTGTGAGAGCAGGTAAGCCCAAAATCCTTGACATTATTCTTATACCTGGGGAATGTCCCACCTTAGGAATGCTCACCTCCTCTCAGAAGATACCAAAAAACTCACTTGCCTGCTTCTCTTGCAGCTAAGGCCTCATCCGCGTGATTCAAACTCTGTCAGTCAAATGTTCTTACACAAAGCTCCATTCAGAAGTGAGCCACAGGAGGAAGTCAACTGTGCCAAATCCATTTCCTAGAAAAAGGTGGTGGTGGGTGTCCAGCACTCACGGACAACAGTGGCATGAGCTGTGCTGTGGAGTCTAGACCTAGAGGCAGCAGCAGAGGCCCTCCCTCTGCTGATTCAGCCCAAGGCATGGCTGTTCTAAGCACTGTTCTGGCTTCCTGACCGCCAAGCCTGACTCTCTGACTCACCTGTAGATTTTAAGTGTCTTAATATCCTTCCATAAAGACCTTTTCTGCTTCACCTATGGTGAGTGGGTTCTGTTGTTAGTAACAAAGATCCTTGAGAGATATAATGCCCATGGAGCTCTACATGCTCTCCAGGCAGCCTGCTTCTCCCATTCCATCTGGCAGAGTTTCCCCTCCTCACAGGGCCTCTGTCCCTTCCTCCAGTGGGCTACATTCTTTCCTGCCTCAGGCCTCCAGGCCAGCCATTCCCTCACCTGAGAATGCTTCACTCTGCTCTGACCCTGACTCCCCCTGAAACGCAAAACACAACTCATAAGTGACAAGGTTACGTCCCCCTCACAAACGGCCTCCCAGCATCCTGTACTTGCCCTTCATGGTACTTATCACAATTGAAATTAAGTACTTAGTTGGTTAATTAGTGTTTTTCTTCCCAAACAGACTGTATAAATTATAATAATAACTAATATTTATTGAGCTCTCTCCACATACTGGGAAGTCTTCTAAGCACTTCACATGGATTATCTCATTTAATCTTACTGCAACTCTGGGGAAGATATTATAACACCCAATTTAGAAATGGAGAATCTGAGGCCACAAAATCTGACTCCAGATAACACTATTAATCCCATCTGTGGTCTCCACATGTGGGCATCTGTGTCCCCATAAGTTGTACAAGGTAAGCCATTGGAGGGTGGGAAGAAAACATTAGAATGTATCTATCTCTCTATACATGTATATATTTATTTCAGTTCAGTTCAGTCACTCAGTTGTGTCCTACTCTTTGCGACCCCATGAATCACAGGATGCCGGGCCTCCCTGTCCATCACCAACTCCCAGAGTTTACTCAAACTCATGTCCATTGAGTCGGTGATGCCAGCCAGCCATCTCATCCTCTGTCGGCCCCTTCTCCTCCTGCCCCCAATCCCTCCCAGCATCAGGGTCTTTTCCAATGAGTTGACTCTTCGCATGAGGTGGCCAAAGTATTGGAGTTTCAGCTTCAGCATCAGTCCTTCCAATGAACACCCAGGACTAATCTCCTTTAGGATGGACTGGTTGAATCTCCTTGCAGTCCAAGGGACTCTCAAGAGTCTTCACCAACACCACAGTTCAAAAGCATCAATTTTTTGGTGCTCAGCTTTCTTCACAGTCAAACTCTCACATCCATACATGACCACTGGAAAAACCATAGCCTTGACTAGACGGACCTTTGTTGGCAATGTAATGTCTCTGTTTTTTAATATGCATTTATTTATTTCATCCTAATTATTTTATTTTGTATGTCAATTTCATAATGCATATATTTTATTATGTACATAATAATACATTACATAATCTATAAATAAATAAAAACAGCATAGATAGGCTCAATTATTTTCCTACATGCATGTTCAGTCACTTGTCGTGTCAAACTCTTTGAGACCCTATGGACTGCAGCCCGCCAGGCTCCTCTGTCCATGGGGATTCTCCAGGCAAGAATACTGGAGTGGGTTGCCATGCCCTCCTCCAGGGAATCTTCCTAATCCAAGGATCAAACCTGTGTCTCTTATGTCTCCTGCATTGGCAGGCAGGTTCTTTAGCACCACCTGGGAAGCCCTTTTTCCCTACAGGGACTTGCAATGACTGAAATTTGGAGACCACTCCTTTCAGCTCTGTGAAAGTAGGACTCTTGCTCACCACTGTATCCCTAGCAACCAGCATCATGCCTGACACATAGAAGATACCCAATAAATATGTGTTGACTGAACACTTGTCCCTACAAAGTGAAAACTCCCAGCACTAACTAGGAAGAAAGCCCCGATGTCCCAACTATAAGTTCAGGTTCCCAATGGTTTTGTATCTGTGAAGATTTCCTTGCTTGTTCCTCCTCAAATTCCAAATCTCAGACCAGCTGTGTTCACCCACGCTTAGGGATGGTCCATTCCCAGCAGAGACTCACTTTCTGCTGCGCCAGAGGTGTCAACAGCCCCTGGGGCAGCCTGTGGTTTCTTGGATTGTTCGCCCGACCTGCCCTTGTGGACAGTGAGGCCTGGACAGGGTGGGGTGGGGGACTGGGGTGTGAAGTGCAGCTCAGGTCTTGCAGCGTCTCCTGTGCAAAGTTTGTGCACCCCCAGTTCCTCTGTCTTCTGCCTCTGCCACCCTCGCACTCAAACTAATTTGAGTTCTTCCTTTCCCCACAGTTACAAAGGCTCCTAGGGGCTTGGGGAGTCGGAGGTGGGGATCACACCTGAGCTGGGAAGAAGGAGCAGGACAACAGGAATTCTATCAAAGAGTGAGAGGGACTGACAACGTGAGGACAGAACCCTTCCTCCTTCTCTGACAAAGGGCTGGTGAAAGTGGAATGTCACTGGACAAATTCTTGCTAAATTAAAACCAAACTAAAATCACCATCTACTGTGGGTGAAAAGATGAAACTAGCCAAGCCATGTGGGTGTGGATTTCCCACAGGGCCCTTGAAAGTCCTGCTTTGGATACAGGCTCAGACCCCGTAAATGTTATTCTTCAGTCATTTTTAGAATTCCGCACCAGTTGAATTGTTTCTAGATACGTTTGTGGGTTGCTTCTTCTCTAAGAGATGGAAGGCTGGGTGGGGTGCAGGGGTAGCACAGAGGGGCCTGTGGAAACATCAGACCTAACCACCAAGGAACATCCGGGCTCAGAGGTCCTCAGGTCAGGGGAGGTGAGCCAGGGAAGAGGCCAACAGCTGTATTTGCAGTCACAGGTGCGGCCCTACCCAGGGCAGCCCCATGGGATCAGCTGACCTGTGAGCATCATTCCTGGAACTAACAACACACACTAGGCTCCCACTGGCCAACTGGCCCCTGACTTTCCTTTCTTAAATCTCCACCACCTTCAGTGCTGCCCATGGGGGTGCAAACAGCAGACAATCTTCCTCTATTCAGAGAGGAAGCAGTAACGGCCGCAGAGCAGAGCTGGGAGTCTACAAAGGCCACTTCTGCAGCTGCACCCCTCCTGTATGTTTGGAAACAAACAGCTACTCCTTCCACTTCTGTGCAGAGATAGCTCTGAAGCCGGCCTTCCCCAAATGGCCACCTGCCAGACTCTTCCAAAGGACATTTCTCATTTACTTAAAACACATGAAATTTGATAGGAACCTTCAAGACTTTTAAAAAGATATTTTAAAGGTATCTCAAAAAATTTCATGAAATGCATTTTAAAGGTACTTTCACTACAAATATGTATTCAATATGCATAGTCATCAATTCAGTAATCATTTAGTCAGAGCTTGCCATGTGCCAGGCAATTATGCTGAGAATGTTCAGTGCAAAAGGCAAACCCACACACACACACATGTGTCTGTCTATAAACAGATAGCTACGAAATTTGAACTAAAACATTAACCATCTAACCTTGATATCAAATAAATTAATTGCTTAACAACCAAACTGATAGTAGGAAAATGTCTGTTTCAAATGATTATTGTCTGGCTAGTGGGTCTCAATCGAGTGTATTCAACTGAATCACTTTGGGAGCTTTTTAGAAGCATGAATGTCAAGGTCACACCTCAAACCCACTAAATCAGAATTTCTGAGAATGGGCCCCAAGAATGTGTCCTTTGAAAATGCTCTCAAGAAATCTTGATGTTTCCTCCTTGTTCAGAGCCACTGATTTGGATGATCTTAACAGTAGCTGAACAACTTGAGATCCACATTATCTATTACTAGTAGATAGCTCAAAACCAAATTTCCTTATCATTTGTAAGTAATCATCATTAACTGTAACCACACTAACTGAGTAGGGACCATATGGTGGGGTGGGGGCACTTTCAGCTAATGATACCATGACCAAAGCAAAAAAGGACAAGGAGCCCAGGCAGGACACTAGGGAAGACAGGCAGGAAAACTACATTGAGTACTTAAGTAAATGCCCCAGAAATAAAATCCATCCCAGACACCAAGTGAGTGGCTTAGGGAACCACAGACAATGTCAAAAACTTATGAACTAGAAAGACAGTCTGTAGTCCACCACTGGTTCAAGCCCCATTTGGACAGGCCCAATTAATGGCATCCCCTAATAACTGGTAGATAGGCAAATAGGGGCCATGATTCCCCACACTAAAAATTGGGAGAAAAACAAAGGAATGTTATTAGTGTCAGGGAAACCCATTTATTTAAAGAGGTTCATTTTCACTCAAGAAAAGGGTGAGTAATAACAAATGTTTTCAAGCATTTTCTATGGAAACTGTTCTAAGTGCCTTAAGCAAATGAACCAAACACTACTATTAGATACCTATTATTATCAGAAGCCCTCAGGTCAGGTCCCAATTAAAGCAGCTTCAGAAGGGCAAGTTTAAAAACCTTGTTTCATTGATAAGACTCTCTGTGTTCCTGCTCTGGCAGCGTGCCCCTGACCTTCGGTACACTGACTTTTGGACATTCCAGCCATGCCACAGGTCAATGCAGTACGTGCTTGGGCCAGTGTGAACAAAGGAACATCCCCATTAGACTTGATCATAGCCATGATTACTAGCAAAGCCGTCAAAAGCAACACTCTCCAACAAAAACAGAATGTGAGCCACGAGTGTAAGTCACACACATAATGTTTACATTTTCTAGTAGCCATGTTTAAAAATAAATAAGAGGTAAAGTTAATGTTAATATATTTCATTTAGCCCAATACACCTAAAATATTATCACCTTAAAGTATACATATGAAAAAATTATTGATGACTTATTTTATATTCTTTTTTTCATGCTGTCTTTGAATTTCAGAGTGTATTTTATATATATCTTAATCTGAACTACTTGCATCTTTTTGTTAAACTCCCTTGAGGAATAATTGATAAATATAAATTTCAAGTGTTCAATAGCCACATGTGTCCAGTGGCTTCCATACTGGATGTCTCTAGAGGAACATAAAGGTTAGCTGCAGGGGAGGCGCCAATACTCAAAATCACCTCTCATTGCTAACTTCAGAGGATGCAAGCTTTCTTTTGATTTTTAAATAATAGCCACTTTTCCTCATATTCTCATCTTCAGAGGATGGAAATCCATCCTCCATGGCTTGGATGTCTTCCATTTTCAACCAGAAAATTGTTGGGGATAATTCCTTTACATTTTAGGAGTCTCTTATGCAGAAACTATTTTTCAACAGTCCCTGGCTGAAGCTAGTCCCATGAGGGCTTCCTAGCTTGAGTCTTTGGAATTTGGCAAATAAGAGCCTGTCAACCCTTCCTGGGCCACTGGGTTATCTCTGACTCGCTCCACAGCCCTCTGATGGGGCCTTAAGCTGTCCCATGAGGAGGCCCGCTGTTTGGAGAACCGCAGGTGGTAACAGTACAGCTGCTCTGTACATCCTGAAGCCCTCGGTGTCTGCCTCTCTCTGCAGCTGTCCTCAGTCTCCCTCCTGCTGGGCAGGGACCAGCGCGGCGCTCAGCGGTCCCACTGGACATGGCACATGTTTAGTGCAGAGACCACCTTTGGGGTTGGCACCTGTTTCAATCATGCCTTCCTTTTTTGTGTCCCTCTTCTTTTTTTTTTTTAACTGTTAATACACCTTGGTAAGGAAAATACATTCCAGAAGTACCCAGAATCCTTCTCCATTGGCTTTTTTTTTTTTTTCACTTTTGAAAAACACATTCTTCAAGAAGGCAGATGAGAATTCCAAAACCTCAAGCTTCAAGAAGGAGTGGCCAGTCTGACAGTTACTACCATGTATGAACTCGTCGAACATTTTTAAAGTCCTAAAACATAATTTGGGTGACTAATATCCCCTGGGATAGGCCAGACACTTGGTTTCTTCCAGCCCCACCCAAATTCCCAAGTGGATCTCAAAAACATGCTGTCGGAAAGCCTGTTGTGTTTGTTTTGAACGTCCCGGTACCTTTCAAGCTGAAGTTATGTGATCAAAAAAATAACCCCCTCCTGCTGCACTAGCTGACCACGCGCAGAGGCCTTGGAAGGACGTCAGCTGTGGGACGTGATATTTCGGTGGGCCATGGGCAGCCATGGTCCAGGAGAAAGCAAGCCTGCCCTTCTGATGCAACACCTTAGCCAGGGAGGGTGTGACTGGCAGCATTCTGAGAGGGACTCGAAAAGAAAATAAGGGAGGATTGGTGGAAAAGAGAAACCAGAGTACCTGAGGAGGGCTCAGCTGGCTGGCAGGCAGAGAAACAACCTCTGTGGAGTGGCAGGATCTACACCACAGGAAATATGGACGGCCGGCCTTGGAGCCTTCCCTCAGGATGTGCGTGTGCTCCTTGCAGGATGCCCTTTGTCGCTGAAGCCTTTAAAACGTTAAGTATGAAAAAGACCAAGAGAAGTTGGGAGGGGGACAGGGGAGATCGGCTATTCCTCAGCAGATCTCACCTCTTAAACAATGCTCGGTGCCACCAAGGGGTCAGCAGCTGAGTGTTTTCTTCCTGCTCTCAAGGCCTGTGCTTCCTTCTCTCCCTGCCCTCCGTGAGTCTCAAGATTTTAATTATAGGGAAGGTAGAACTTTTACAACTGTCTGGAAAGCACATCAGGCTTTTTTTTTTTTTTTCTGGACTTTTAAAATTCTGGGATTTTCCGTATTAGCCATCAAATGAATTCCTAAGGAGTTTCTTGCTAATCCCTGTCTAGGTGATACTAGACAAACACACATACACACACACACACAAAATCACAATATAGATTCTGGTTGGAGCAACCAGCAGGCAGTACTAACAGTAGAAATTATTGACAGTAGAAATTCTGAAATCTTTTGTTCAAAGGCGAGGATGTTTCCTGGGGTTTTTCTTGTGTTGAGCAGACGAGAAGCAAGGGAAGCAGTTGCTGATGGTGACTAGGGAGCTGGCATCAACTGTGGTACTGTGGCTGCCGCATCCTTAAACCACCCTGTGAGGAACAACTGTTCTGTTCCATCTGACTCATGAACAGGGCAATTATTTGAGTAGCTTGGAGGGCCTGCAGCCTGTCATCAAGGAGGGGCTGCAATAAAAGGATTGGTAGGGGAAAAAGCAAGTACTGTGTCACAAACCTTAGAGGCTCTACTTCCAGTCAAGAAATCCTTCTAGCTTTTACCTTTCAGAGATTATCAGCTGTTAGTTGGCTGGGACCTGATCATTTTAAAACAATTTATGTGGCATATTAAACTCAATTTGTTTGGCATATTAAACCATACAAAAAAATTGTATGGTTTTTACAATTTTTAAAAGTCCCATGCAAGAAGGGCCTCTTCAATCCAACTTTTGCATGACATTTAAAAATTGGCCATCAATATATCTGGACAAAACTGTAATTGAAAAAGATACATGCATCCCTACATTCACAGCAGCATTATTTACAGTAATCAAGACATGAAACCAACCTAAATGTCCACTGACAGAGGAATGGATAGATTACTTTAGCCAAAGAAGATGGATAAAGTAATGTGGAATATTACTCAGTCATAAAAAAGAATGACAATACCATTTGCAACAACATGAATGGACCTAGAGATTATCACACTAAGTGAAGGAAATCAGAGAAAGACACATATCATATGATATCATTTATATGTGGAATCTAAAATATGGCATAAATGAATTTCCATGAAACAAAAACAGGCTCAGAGAACAGATTTGTGATTGGGGGATGGGGGGCGGAGATTGAGTAGGGAGGGATGGACTGGGAGTTTGGGATTAGCAGATATAAACTGTTATATACATAGAACGGATAAACAACAAGATCCTACCGTATAGCACAGGGAACTACATTCAATATCCTATAATAAACCATCATGGAGAAAATATGAAAAAATGTATATAACCATCATCTTCAGTGGAGGCCTTCATACCCTTGAGTTCAGCCTTGTTAAAAGTTTCCCTGAGTTAATCAACCACCAATTTTTCCCAATCAACCCCATAAGGAAACGATTTGATTAGGAAGGCCAACACCACAGAGCTACGCTGCACACTGACCTTGGTCCGTCCTAGTCATCAGAATGCTGCTGTCTCAGTGCAAGCCCTCCCGCCCCCCACCCTCCCGACTCTCACACAGATGATGGAGAGCAGTACGTGGAGATCTCCTTCAAACCAGGGAAAGGCCAAGAGACTCATTTCACCCCGGCAATTTTCCTTCTCTGAAACACGAAGGTGGTTCACGAATCTGAGTCTTTGCTTGCGTGACACCTTTTGGGTAAACAAAAAGGCATCTGTAAGCATGGACACGGATCTAGCAGTGGACACATAAATGTCTTTCAGGATAGAAACAGAAACTTGTCAACAGAATCACGTTGGGGAAAAGGCCTGGGCCAGGAAAACTTCATTTGTTATTGTGTATTTTCTAAAGCCATTTAAATTCTCCAATCATGTCATTATATAACTTCTGTAACAGAAATGCATCTATATTTATATCTGCATATAAATATAGGTAACATATAAATATAATATTAAAAATACCAGCCGAGTCACTTGACTCTATAAACTGGTCTTATAAATTTAACCATTAGAAAATAGTCAGTTGAATCCAAATTTAGAGATATTCTGCAAAACAACTTACTCGAGCATTTCAAAAATGTCAGTGACATAAAGAAGCAGGGGCCAGGGTAGGGGGATGTTGAGGAACTGTTCCAGATGAAAGGAAGCTAGAGAGACCTTACAACAAATGCAGTGCACGTACTATTGACATGCCGTGTTCATTTGACCAATTAGTTAACCTCTCCAAGCCTCGATTTTTCCATCTCTAAAATGGGGTGATAATAATCACTATCACTCCATGCGGCTATTATGCAGAGTTAATAAGATTGTGCATGCAAGTGCCCAGCACATGAAATACTCCTTAAATGAGAGTGTAATTTCTTCTTTAAAAATCTGTTGTTTTGAAGGGTTTGGCTCTAAGATATGAAAATCAAAGATCATTTTTTAAGCAGTCACCTAAATTGTAGAAAAAGGGTTACTTAGTGAGGGGTTTAATTTTTCCTGAACAATTTACTATGAGCAAAATCATTGAAAAATGATACTTGTAAAGGGCAAACTTATTACACAATGACACTTCCAAGGTTTATTATTCCTAGTATTTAACTACTTATCCCTTCAATTTTAACACAAAGCTAATCATTAATATTATCATATTCTAGAAGTAATTATTTTAAAAGCTTTTGCTGTAATAGCTGAAGCCAATCTGGCTATTCCCGGTACTGAAGAAAGTAAAAGTGTTTATTTTTTTTAGGACTGACATGAAAGAGATTGATTTCTGATGCCAAGAAATCACTTAGCATTCATGTGACTTCAACTTCACAGCATCTTGGAATATGTTTATCCTTGATCAAAATTCTTCCTGGGGCAAAATGCCAATACCTTCTGCCTAGTACCTTCCTTAACAAAATCTAAAGAGAAGTTAAAGGCAAGGTCATGACCCACTGCTCCTCAGCCGTGCTGGTGAACACTTTGGAATGTCATGAGCTAACATGAGCTGTAACCACTTTGAGTCCATTTCTTCTGGGCACCCCTTGTCTTGTGGATAATACTGTACCTCGCTTTTCAGTAGAGAAATTGAGATACAAAACCGGAAAGAAAAGGCTGAGATCAGGATATCCATTAGGATAAAATCACCGAAGTCCCCAAGCTTGGGCCCCAGTGCCCATCACTCCCTGTATGAAGTATGAACAGTTGCTAAGGGATATACATGCTTTCAAAACAGCCCCTTAACTTGCAGGGAGGTGGATATCTTTTACAATTAGCCCTAAGTTTAGCACAAATGAAGATAAATAATTTTTTTTTATTTTTAGACTGTTATATAATAAACATTTAGAGAAATCTCTATTTCTATAAGATTGTGAGCTTAACCATAGAAAAGTGCTAGACACTATTTTCAGCACTTCACAAATATGAACTAATTCAAACCTTACAATGGCCTTATTATTGTCCCCATTTACAGAGGAGGAAACTAAGGCATTAAGAGTTAAATAACTTGTCAGAAGTCATGGAATGACCCCTAAAACATATTGTTAATTAAGCACATTGCACTATAGATTCCATTTCTACAAAAAAAATTCAATATGTGCATTCGTGGGTATGTGTGATATAAATGTACAGAAAGACGCCTAACTGGACAAACACACTTGAATCACTGTTGGCTATTATTTCTGGACAGGGGGTAGTAGAGTGGGAAAGATAGTAAAACTTTCAGATTTTGCTCTTTTTACTTCTGTATCATTTGCATATTTTACAAAGAGGTTATTTCAGGCATTAACATTCATAATTTTTTATCTTAAAATCAGAGAACCAGTTCTAACAAAGCAACCACAGAAATGAGCTTATCCTTTTTCTAAGGCACATAAAACTCCATGTGTGATGTATTGTTGCACTAATCTCTACCAAGATTTCTAAATAAGCACTTATTGCACACCTGCCAGGCATCATACTGGGTGCTGTTGTGTCTTTTATCCCACTCGATCTTCACAAAATCCTCTTAAGACATATATTCAATTTTTTATTTCAAAATTTTAAAACAGCATTGGGGCACTTGGGGTTATTAGAATGGAATAATTTATGTAACATTTGATGTCGTACTTTTCTTGTTTATCTTTTACCATAACATCCTCCTAAAATATGGTGAAATAGGAAGCTCAAGAGATTATCACTCCCAGTTTATACGTGTGGAATCTAAAGCTCAAAAAGAATAAGTAATTCAGTCAAGATCACAGTGAATGATGAGTGAACACCATAAACAAGAATCTGATCTCCTGGATCTCAAACTCATATTCTTGCCACCAGAGTGTGGCCCAACTGGCCTAGTCACATTGCCATCTCAATGCCAACATTTGTACACAGAGGCTTGGATATGAGCTCTTAGTGACCATCTAACCAGTGCCCCTCAATCCTGGCTACACAACAGAATCACGTGGGGAGCTTTAAAATACATTAACGCCTGGGGATTGTCCCAGACCAGTTAAATCAGAACCCACACAGGTCGGGGTCAGACATCAGCCCTTCAGTGACTCAAAGTCAGAACCGAGAGCCAACCTCATGAAGTAAAAAGGTATCATCTGAAATGCTAACTCCAATTCATTGAAAGAGGTACAAGAGGGCCGTGTGGGGAGGACCATGAGAGAACACCTAGGTGCGGAGAGAGTGTGTGAGCAATGAGTGGAGTCTGCTGTGGATGCAGGAGGATAGGGGGCTCGGAAGATGTGTGCCAGGCAGTCCTGATCTAGGAGGAAACCGAGGATGGAACACTTAAGTGGTTTACCATGGTAACTAGAGGAGCTAGTGACGGAGTCTAGGCTAAGCCCAGGTCTGCTAATGTCCTGCTCACTCCTCCACTTCTATATGAAACTGAGTAGCTCCCAAACCAATTCAGGACCGCCAGGAAGACGTCAGACCAGCCCTGTGATTACCCTGATCATGGAACCCATGACACCGCCGCCATCTTGTGAGTCTACACCCAGCATCACTCTCATTGCAATGTGCAGAGGCCCCCACAACAGGCGTGGCCCATGGCAGCCAGCGCGCACCAGGCACTTCCAGTACCAGCTGCTTTCACTGCTGCCACCATTCAGGGTGACCTGAAAAGAGAGACCCCAAGAGGAGGAACACTGGGCCTGGGGTTGAGAGCTGCGGCCACAGCCTCCATTTATTACTAAGGCACAGGAGAGGTCACTAAGGAATGCAGCCGGCCACCTCCTGCCTGCCCCAGGCAATTTCTGTGGCAACGTCCAAATCACTGCCTGTCTTTGAGGCCTCTGGGAGAGGTAACTTGTGCGTGTGTTTGTGTGTGTGAGAGAGAGTGTGAGTGTGTGTGTGTGTATGTGTGTGACTCAGGGATCTGTCATAAACACCCCGTGAGTCACCCACTTCCTGACCAACACACTGTGGAGACAGCTTCAGGATGCATAAAAGCACAGGAAAAGAGCCTTTTGGCCAGGAGCAGGTTATATGTTTTCAGGAAACTGGTTACTTGTAATATAAATACACACACACACACACACACACAGCCCCAAGCTAAAACTCAACAAGTTTAGGGTCCCTTAGTTGAGGCAATTCTGTTCACAGTGGCTGTTTTCTATTGTGGCAAAATATACATCACATAAAACTTATCATTCTAACCACTTTTAAGTGTACAGTTCAGTAGCATGAAGAGCATCCACGCCGTTGTACAACCATTACCACCATCCATCCCCAGAACTGTTCATCTCCCCAAAGTGGACCTCTGTACTCAAAAACAAAGCTCTCCATTCTCCCTTCCCACCCAGCACTAGTAACCACCAATTTCCCTTCTGTCTCTATGAATTTGAAGACACTATCTGCCCATTGTGCTTTACTTCATGCATCATTATCACTTCATCATTATCATTTTTAATGGAAAAAATGGGTAATGTTTTGAATTCTTGGTATTTATTTCTTTAAGAACTCCCTAAATATAAACAGAAATGATTCTCCTGAGTTTCTATTTCCACTGGGTAGCTATAGATGGAGAAGTAGAGAAGGCCAGAGGGGGCTCCAAATGAACACAGAAGTGAGCTTCAGAGCACCAAAGCCAACACACTCTAGCTGCTCATACAAAGAGACCCCCAAATGCCACAATCCAGTGCTTTCCCTGGGTGGGCAGCCGTGGCTTCGAAAGGCAGCCAGCTGATGTGTGAGCCACATCAGCACATGAGCCACGCGGGGCTCCCCACCTTAGCAACTTCTCTGGGAAACCCATAAAAGAAACGCAGAGCAAGCAATGAGCATCAATGTCTTTGGCCCACACACGTTAAATGGTTGTTAACACTCTGTCTCCTAATGTATCGGCAGACCAGCTCTGCCTCTGCATGCCTCTGCAGAAACGGGAGGCGGTGCCCACAAGGCCTGCAGCTTCTTCCAGGGGAACCTCACCAAGCACGCTTCCTGCACCCCGTCACTGGTCTTGGGCCAGTGTGGACAACCCCTCAGTGTACAGGCTTGAGAGAACCAGAAAGTGGTTCACTTCTGAGATGTCCTGCGGAAGGTTTCTTCTAAGCAAAGGTTTCCAACCTGGGTTCATAAGCATCCTATCCCATGGCCCCATGATCCAGAGAAGGTCAAGAATCTCGGGATTTGTGAATGCTTTCAGCTCAGACCATAAACCAACCACAACGAACATTGTAGGGAATACAAACACTTGTGAAAAGTATAATCCCTTCCTTCAAGAAGCTCGAACCTGGCGAGGAGAATGTCTCCATGGAGATGAGTCTGCCTACTGGATGCCGAACCCTCCTTGGAGGAAAGCGCTAACAGAGCTGGGTTTTGCTGGGAAGGAAGGTTTCTGGAAGAAGTTGAGACCTCGAACTCTCAGGGGCCAGTTCTGTTAAAACATGTGGCCTTTTTGGTGTACAATCAGTCTGGTTTTTAAATTTCTGATCCTTAATTTCTTTGAAACAGGCTTTGACCATGAACTACCAAGCCCATGAGTGGCTGGTCAGTAAGAGGAGACCCACCCTCCACCAAGCTCTCCCTGAGGGAAGCCAAGGCAGCCCAGCACTGCCCATTTCTAGAGGATCAGAGGCACCGTCAGAGACCTCGCCTGCTGATTCATTTCCACACCTTGTCGAGCTCCACCTACAGAACAATATGTAGAAACATGTCAACAGCACACACCAAGTCCCGCCCCCACTCCCAACATCCTAAGGCAGCTACAAAGGAAATTAATGGTTTCTCCCAGAGGCTTTTATTTACACAAATGTAAAACCCCTATAAATACCTTCCCAGATTTGTAGACCTCTTGTTGTTTTTCTCCTGTTGCTTGGAATGAAAGAATGAGGATGGTACAAAAATAAACCCCTTTAGTACTACATAAGAGTGATAGTTTGGCGGCAAATTGCAGACAGTGGTTAAGTGAATCTGGGTGTGGTATTAGGACACTCGTTGCAGTCAGTCACCTTTTCAAAATTAAACACAATCATGTCCCACACTTCCAACATCTCCCTCCCACGGCTCTCAGGACAAAGGGAAAATTTCTCAATGGGGAATATGGGGCTTGCCTGTCTATCCCTGGTGCTTCTCCAGCCTCATTGCACGTCCTTCTCCCTGCCCCACAGGTATGCCCCGTGCTTTCAGTTCTGCCCTTGTGTCACACTCCATCTAGTCTCAGGACATTTACGTCTGCTATTCCTGCCTGGAATACAGTTCCTGCTCAACCCTTCATCTAGTTGATGCATTCTAGCCCTTGCATTCTCTAGAACTCAACACAAACTTCACTTCAGCAGTTCCTGACCCTTGCATCTCTGTGTTTTTCTCCTTCTAGCCTCACCATCACACCCTCTTTCTTCATGTGCTAAATAAATGAGACTATCACTTCTCCTGTCACTTTCAGATTTCCCGTGAATACTAAGTGAGAAGGAGTATGGGATGGCAGATACAGAGTATTCGCATCAGCCCAGTTTTCTAGTGTGCCTTTCTATATCACAGAGGCTGGAAAGATAAATACCTAGTTTCCAGACTCTGTTCTCAAACAACTTGGATTTAGAAAGTTAAGAAGGCATGAGGTACGCATTCTGCTAGCACAGAGCAAAACTGGAACTAGAGCCAAAAGTTCTGATCTCCAACTTACAATGAATTATAATAGTCTTAGAGCCAAAATTTCTGGGACTGGCTTCCTGATGGTGGCAGAAGTAGACGCTCCCTGGGTAGAGCCAGTTCTGGGATCCAGCTCTGGTAGTCATTCATGGAAGACCAGCCTGAAGACTGTTTCTTCTAAGCCCCCGATTCTCTATACTGAATTTCTTTCTGCCTAAACTTCCCAAGTGGTTTCTGTTACCTGCCCTGGACCCTGTTTGATATATATTGGAAAGAGCTTGTGGAACTATAAACTGCTATGGAAATGTGAGTTATGGTTACTCATCACAAAGCAGAGCTGCCTCCTGGAAAGGGGCCATGGGAATGGCCATCAGTCACAGAATGTGCAGTTCCAGGAAGACTTACACTCTTGACACAGTCTCCCCTGTGTCAATAGCCATTTTAGACCAGAAACATGGAAGTGTCCCTAAGTTTCACTTTGGAATCCAGCTTCCCTTGTATAGCCTAATTTCTCCCTATCTGGAAAACAGGAACAGTGTGGAGTTGGCAGCGTGTGGCTCCTGGGGAGATTTTACTAGAATTGAACATCTCCATTGGCATATCCAGGAAGGGCCAACATTCCAGTATCAGGTGGAAAGCCCATGAGTCATTCTCAGTGGCTCATACATACCTCTCTCACTTTGGTAAGCCTACTCTGCACTCTTGATGCCTGCTCATCCCGCAGTCACTCCCAGCTCAGGCAGGGAGGGATAGGGCTTCGGGGTGCTGGTCACTCCCCTCACATTTTTCACCACACAGGGCAGACCATCTCAGGACCTGGTAATACAAGGCCTGGCTGAGGCTACTGGGGTGTCATCCAACAGGACGGCGGCACAGAGGTCTTGCTTCTTCAGCACATAGTTTCTCCAGCCATCTACAAACCCTGGCTCAGCTACAGACAGCTCAGCTGGAATGCCCCAGGCGTGGCATTCATGAGCCTGAATGGAAAACCTGAAGCTCAGCAGGAGAGCGGGTGAAATTGAACAAACATCACCTAAAGCAGCCTTAGGGCCTCTGATTACTTGTCCATCTCATTTTACCCCTCCTTAAGGCTTGTGGTGATCACCTGCCAGGATGAAAGCATCTCAGCTCAAGGAGCTAGCAGGGCAGAAGGGATAAGTGAGAGACTGAACACAGAGCACTGGAGATGTGACTGAGGAGAAGCTGAGGTTTGGGGTGGGGCGGGGGGCGGCACAGGGAAGAGAAAGAATAAATCACTACCAGATAAAACTGTGTTCCTGACCTACCTGTATAAAAATGACCGGGCATCCCTTCAGGGTGGGAAATGTCCTTTTTGGATGGAACAGACAGCCTGTCAGTGTTCTTGGTAATACTGGGTACTCTAGCAGCAGTGTTTTGGGAGTTCTTCCTCAGACAAAGCTTGGGGCCAAGCTGCCCTTGGGGAAGGGGCAGCTGAGCTGTAGAAACCCCCACATTCATCCTGTTTTCATCTAGAGAAGGTCCAGCCATATTTGTTTCACATGTTGCACTTCTTGAACAATTTCATTTGAAAAAAAGAGACATTTGGAGTTTAAAAAGAGAGAGAGAGCTGGAAGGCCACTTATCTGAGAAAGAAGCACTAGGCTAAGAAACAGGGAGCCTGGTTCTACCACTACTTTTCTGGGCAACCTTAGCAAGTTATTTCACCCCTCTGGGCTTTAACTTCACCCAAACACAGGAAAAGTACTGGCTTCCAAAGGTTATTGTCACAGAGAACTAGCTATATTCAATATGCACAATAAACCATAATGGAGAATGATATAGAAAAGAATGTATATATGTGTATGACTGAGTCACTTTCCGTACAGCAGAAATTAACACAATATTGTAAATCAACTATATTTCAATTAAAAAGTAAATTTTTTTAAAAAGGGGAAAAAGGTCATTGCAAGGGTTCTATGGAGGAATGAGGCAAAGCCTGTATCCAGTAGCTGTCCGTGGTCTCCTGGAAAACCCTCCCCAAGAGAAAGACAGAAGCAAATACACTTTAGACCAGGGGTGGGACCCTAGAATCAGAAAGCCCAGTCCCCACAGACTCCCAGCTGAATTCTAGGAAAAAGGGACAGCAAATAAAACAGGAAAGGGCTATGGAGGTTAAAATTCGTGAGCCATTGGGAGCAAAGCCCCACTGCTCTAGATTCATGCAGCGAAGAACAACTCGGAGGTGAGATCAAGGGCATCCTTGAACTCATTTGGGAGGCCGGTTCAGGTCGGTCACTGAGAGGCCTCCACGTGTGAACAGAGACGCACAGCAGCATCTGTTCAGGGTGCCCTGGGGCAACGGGGCTTTAGCGGGCAGCAGCAGCAAGTTCTTGGAGCTCTGTGAGATCAGGGCCCCAGCAGGAGCCCTCACCACTGGCCAGAGTCAGTGCAGGAGGGAGAGGATTCAGACCATACACGGACCACCCTGGGGACCCTCGGAAACAAAGGTGACCTCAAGGAAGGCTGGAGGACCTGCCTCAGCAGGTGAGGACAGAGCCTGAGACACACAATACTGATGGCTACCTTCCCATAAAAGTCCCAAATGGCTGTGGCCTGGCAAATGCAGATGGCAAACGCAGATGACCAACACACCATGCAGGTAATGGTTTAAGATGAGAAAATATGAGATGCCACCCACGCAGTCCACAGCTAATGCTTCGCTGACTTCCATAGATATAAGCTTGGTTCATACAGAATAAGAGAAGAACCCCTTTTTAGCAAGCTGGCCAGGGAAGCTGCTTCGAGGAGGTGAGCTCTGGCTGGGCCATGCAGGGTAGGAAGAACCAGAAGGCTTCCAGGAAAGCCAGCAGCATGGGAGGAAAGCACCAAGGCAGAAAGATGGGAGGCACTTCCAGGAAAGTTAGGGGCCTGGCCAGCAGATAGTCACACAACCAAGGAGCTGCAAGAGAGAGATGAGGGACCTAGCAAAGGACTTCCTCCAAAGTAGCTTCAGAGCCTGCCCAGGCATCAGGACTCCTGGGGCCGAGTCAGCTTAACCTTGGCACTTCCGTTCCCTGCCAAGCAAAATGAGGACAAAGACACCTTCCATTTACCTCTAACTGTAAATTGTTCGAGAAAATTCATGGGCTGATGTCTGGGAAAATGTCTTCAGAGGACAGATGAAAGGTTCATAACTGGTTTTCTTAAGCAGAACTAAACGTTTCTAGGGGTGAGGTCATAGACAGACCCTTTTGAGAGTCTGCAGGAAACTTAGGACCCTGATAATGAAAAAATAACTCTGCATATTCACATATCTCAAAAATGTTCATACAACTTGCAGTGATTCTTGGAACCCTGAAGCTCATCATAGAACCTTCAAGATGCATGATGCCCAAGTGGAGAAACTGCTGTCTCAGGGAAACTATCAATACGTTACAATACTTTTTCACCATTTTATATGGAAATACCCTGAACTGAGTAATTAAAAGTATCCTGGGTCATTTCTGTTATCAGGTGGTAAGATGAGGTGGCTAAGGACACACATTTGAAAGTCAAGCAGGCTGAAATTTCAATTCTGCCACATGCTGTGCAGCTTCAAGAAAGTGATGTAAAATGATCCACAACAATCTGGCCATTCAACCCAACATCACCCTGGGTACCAGTGGTTCCACTCCTACAGGTGGGTGGGAGCTTTATGTTTCCTCCCACAATAACCTGCTATTCAGGTTATGCTTCAATGAAAGCAACTCTCAGAGAGACACACAGACATTCCCAGCAAACTGGACAGACACAGTCACATAGTGTTTCTAAAGGTGGATGGTGTCCCTAGGTGCACCTGTAAGATTTTTGCATCAAGGCAAACTCAACCATGTTCTGAAGTCAGGATCAGCCAGTCTTCTTGTGGACCCAGGGACAGAACCTTCCGTTAATATGAGGGTCCCAGAAGTAAGTGTTGGACCACTGGCTTTGCCAAGTCAGCTCTGTACTTTGTTTCTACAAGGGCAGAAATGACTAAGCAGTCTTCCTATCCTGCTGCTGCTGCTGCTAAGTCACTTCAGTCGTGTCCGACTCTGTGTGACCCCATAGACGGCAGCCCACCAGGCTCCCCCGTCCCTTGGATTCTCCAGGCAAGAACACTGGAGTGGGTTGCCATTTCCTTCTCCAATGCATGAAAGTGAAAAATGAAAGTGAAGTCGCTCAGTTGTGTCCGACTCTGAGCAACCCCATGGACTGCAGCCTACCAGGCTCCTCCGTCCATGGGATTTTCCAGGCAAGAGTACTGGAGTGGGGTGTCATTTTCTTCTCTGAATCTTCCTATCCTACATATCTCTTGATGCCACTCATTTCATCAATGAAAACCTATTTCTAATATCTCTTATATTAATCAACAGATGCTCTAATGAGAATATAGCTAATGATATTTAAAGTCCATTTTCAGGGAGTGGGTTTCTGAGGGAGAGCTTCAGATGTTAACTAACCAGCACTGGGGGTGATTAAGTGTATCTCACATGCACAGATGCATCACACTGTCTATAATGAAGTTATAAAAATAAATTATAAACAATATAACAGCAAGTTACTTAACTGAGTTTGTTTCCTCATCTCCATAATAAGGACAAAAATACATATCTCACTGTATTCTTTTGAGAAATAAATGAGATACTAACAATAACAGCAAACACTTATGAAGCATCACGTGCTGCTAGACACATTGCTAAGTACTATGCATGGATTACCTCATTTCATCCTAACGGCCACCTTGTGTAGGAGGTAGGCACTCTTTCTGTCTTCTGCTTACAGATGAAGCAACCAAAGACAAAAGTTTAAGTGATAACTAAATCAAGAAAAAGTATATTTAAGGACCTGGTGTTGTTTGACATACAGCAGGCATGTGACAAGTAGTCGCTCTTATGCTTGTTGTCAAAGTGATGAGCAGTTATATCTGCTCCTAGAAATTTGGCTTTGGAGTTTGACGAACAATACTACATATTTCAAACTCTGATATTTGAAATTCAGATCTGTAAACAACCTCTTGGGAGAGGTTTCATTGCTTAATTTTAGGATGGCTCCATGGTAATACTGATACTTTAACCACCTTCTCATAGTAAAATCACCCTTTATTTTCCCCAAATAAATCTCAGGTTATAGTGAAAAATCATGTCAGCAAGATACTGGGAGACCCAGATATGTTGTATTGTGATGTGGTGTGTTGTGTGATGCTGTGGTGTGCTGTGGTGTGGTCCACCCCACTCATGTTCACATTGAGCAGTTTCCTCATATGCCTAATAAGGAGATTAAAGCTAGAGGGGTTTTACAGGTCTCTCCATTTTAACATTATATAATCTAAAATAATCTCTTTTTCCCTTACGCCCTGGTTTTGGGGATTTTTAAACTCAATACGGCTTCAGCATACACACACACACACACACACACACATACATGTATGTATCAAAGGGCTTCTCCGGTGGTTCAGTGATAAAGGATTTGCCTGTCAATGCAGGAGACACATGAGCTGCAGGCTTGATCACTGGGTCAGGAAGATCCCCTAGAGGAGGGCAGGGCAGCCCACTCTAGTATTCTTGCCCGGAGAATCCCGTGCACAGAGGAGCTACTAGCTACTTAGGCCGCCAGGCTTCTCTGTCCATGGGGTCGCAAAGAGTCAGACACAACTGAAGCAAGTGAGCATGCACACACCTCTTTAAAAACCCTCTCTCTACATGCAGTCAGATTTCATATGTCTGGGGGTCAGGACTGCAACTTGTGGATCTTGAGGGAACACAGTTCAGCCAATACCACCACCAAGAGAAAGCCGGTCAAACAAGTGATGGCACCTTTATACAATAGAATAAATGCCATAGAGCCATTAAAAAATAAGGCAGCACCTAAATCCTGAAATTCTATGTCCTGGAATCATCCCCAAGATATATACGATGGTTGTTGTCTAGTTGTTAAGTCATGTCTGACTCTTTTCTGACCCCATAGACTGTAGCCTGCCAGGCTCCTCCATCCATGGAATTCTCCAGGCAAGAACACTAGAGTGGCTTGCCCTTCCCTTCTCCAGGGGATCTTCCTGACCAAGGGATAGAACCCAAATCTACTGTATTGGCAGGTGAATTCTTCATCACTGAGCCACCAGGGAAGCCCCAAGATACATACTAAGTAATGAAAAATTCAAGTATAAAATAGCGTGCATAGTTTACTGTCATTTGCATTTAAAAGGAGAAGAAAATGATATATATCCTGTGCTGGTTGATACATGGACTGTCTTGAAAGTCACTTTAAAGTCATTTAAAAAATTTGAAAGTCTTTTAAGTCATTTAAAAAAAAAAGTATCTCCAAAGAAAGATCCTGTTAGACTGGGGCACAGGAAAGGGAAAGAGATTTTAATTTCATTATAAATTTTCATGCAAATATTAAATATTCTGCATGAATGTACTGTCTAGTTTTTAAGGCCAATGAAATATTAAACATTAATTTAAAATGCTAGAAAAGTTTGGGTTTAGAAGGGTGTATAAACCACATTTAGGTTTGTTCTACAAAGCTCGAGCATGGTAAAGGGTTTTGCTTTATCTTGAAAGATTTCCCCAAACCTTGGACTGTTTCTGCACAAATACCTCTTCACAGATGTCTATCTCCATGGCAGCTGGCCAGTGCTGCCTGTTCTCTTTTTGTAGTTCTCTCTCTCTCTCTCTCTCTCTCACACACACACACACACACACACACACATTAACATGATTGAAAGAGGAACTTTCCTGAATTTGGGGGAACTTGAGAGAGTTTCTGAAAGCACCGTGTCAGGTTATTTCCCACTGCCAGGATGAAGGAAAGCGGGAGGCATGGGAAAAGAGAAACCATCACTCCAAAAAGAATGGAAATGGAAGCACTGCAAAGTAAATAGCTGCAAATTTCACAAGTGTCATTCACCATTCACAAAGATTGTCTTTAGACAACATAATAATCCACTACGACATTTATTCTGTCTATGGGATTATTACAGCACAATTTTACCTTTCCATCTTCCACAGCGTGGTATGATTTCTTTAATAGTCATTTTTTGTCTTTCCCAAGTTTTCGGGGTCAGACTAATTCAAATGATGACTTGGGGAAATTGAAGTGAGGGCTGTTGGCAGCCTGAAAAACCATGTGAGGACTCTCACGCCTTCAGCATCCCCACACAATTAGAAGTCACTGCTTTCTAGCCAGCCCTTTCCTTGGCATGACCTGGGATGATTTACTGTGCTCTGTCTCAGGCCTGGAATATCACTCCCTCTACCCTTCTCCAACAAAAGTCCTAGTTCTTCCAGGAAGCTTTGCTTGACCACAGCAAGTGGTGAAGCTGAAGCTCCAATACTTTGGCCACCTGATGCAAAGAGCTGATTCACTGAAAAAGACCTTGATGCTGGGAAAGATTGAGGGCAGGAGAAGGGGGTGACAGAGACTGAGACAGTTGGATGGCTCCATCAACTCAATGGACATGAATCTGAGAAAATACCGGGAGATAGTAAAGGACACGGAAACCTGGCCTGCACCAGTCCATGAAGTCGCAGAGTCAGACACGACTTAGTGACTGAATAACAAGAGCCCCATCTCGCAGGAAAGACTGACATGTAAAAAAATAGGTTCTAAAACAGTACAAGACATTGAGTAGTACAAAAGAAAGGATGGGGAATTCTCTAAGAGAAAGCTTCCTGGTAGAAGCAAAGTTGTGAATAACAAGTTTAACTGGTAGACAAGGAAGG
Source organism: Cervus canadensis (assembly GCF_019320065.1). Classification (NCBI taxonomy): domain Eukaryota; kingdom Metazoa; phylum Chordata; class Mammalia; order Artiodactyla; family Cervidae; genus Cervus; species Cervus canadensis. The sequence continues at coordinate 51,756,718 of NC_057400.1, read as the reverse complement.
CAAGACATCGCAGGCAGAGGAATCCTCAAGAAGAAAGGCATGAAGAGGTGAAATGTAGGATGCTCTAGGTCAGAGCTGCTATAAAGTATAAAGACAGCAGAAGTAGAAATTAAGAATGGAGAGAGGTACACAGAGATCAGATCATGGAGATCTTATATCTCAAAAAAGAACCAGTAGAGTTTCAAGGAAGAGAGAGGTAAGAAAGAATTTTCTTTTAAGAAGATTACTGTGGCAAAATGTAGAGGACATAGTGGGCTTCCCTGGTGGCCAGACAGTAAAGAATCTGCTTGCATAGTAAACTGAGGAGAGGTTAGAAGCACGCAGATCAGTTATGATGCTCTTAGACTTGAACCGAGGCATTGGCAGTGGAAATAAAGAGAAGTATGTGGATTTGCAAGGTCAATAATGTAGAACAAGTTTACGGTAGGGGGAGATGATGAATACAGCTTGGTACATATTGAGTTTAAGATGCAGCAGGGCTACCCAGGTAGATATCTCCAATATAAGTTTTTGGAACTGGTGATGGGTTAGTCACTCAGTCGTGCCTAACTCTTTCCAACCCTATGGACAGTACTCTGCCAGGCTCCTCTGTCCATGGAATTCTCCAGGCAAGAATACTGGAGTGGGTTGCCATGCCCTCCTCTAACGGATCTTTCCAACCCAGGGATGGAACCCCTGTCTTCTGCATTGCAAGCGGATTCTTTACCACTGAGCCACCAGGGAAGTTTTTGGACAGATGATCCTAAAGTTAAAGTGGGAAGTCAGAGCCAGAGATAGGAATTTGGGAGTCTTGTGCATCTACATGGATGGTAAAGCCATGGGCTTGGAGAAAATCAATGAGGATAGAAGGTAGAGAGCAGAGCACAAGAAACAGGAAAATGGAATCCTGGCAGGAATGGCACAATAGATTATATGGTATCTTGTAATATTTTCTGAATATTTCTCTTCCCAACTCGATTAAATTCTCCATGTTATCTTCTTTCTCTACTGTTAACCGCTCCCTCTCCTTTTATTGGGAGGTGGGGGAATGCCTTGTGGCATGTGGAATCTTAGTTCCCCAACCAGGGTTCACACCTGTGCCCCTGGTTTGTGGAAGTGTGGAGTCTTAACCACTGGACCCCAGGGAAGTCCCACCCTCTCTCTTCTCAGCCTCCCCTACATCCTCTCCCAGGCCACTATGAACCTATTCAGTGTCTTTGTGCAAGTCAGAAAAGTGCACCCCTCTGAGCACATGGCTTGGCAAGCAGCTTTGGGTAAGTTAGAAAAAAGTACCCTTCCTTTGGGTGAAGACAGCTTCGTACCAGTACAGAGCTCATTAAGTAGAGCCAAGATTGATTCACCACCGTAACCTGGGTCTTTGTGCAGTACTCTGACATTGCTCAAGCTTAGGGGGGGCATCCCTGGCCCCCATTCAGCAAGATCTTCATAGTAAGATTCCTAACAAGGCCCATAAGAGATACTTACAGATGACTCTTCAACTTCTTTGTGATTTAAAGTACTTTAAAGCAGCATTTTATTTCTTCCCTTTGTACCAGATTGCAATCTGACAAATTTTGCTGTTAATGGCCCTTCAAAACTGGACCCCAGCTCTTAACAGCTGAGAAATAAAAACATCATGTTCATACACATGCAGTTCTTGATCCTTGTCCCTGATTCTAGTGAAAAAAGGCCACAGAATCCTCCCTTTCAAAGGATGGCAGCTCTGAGATGCCAGTAACTTCATACTCTGTGGCTGTAACCTGGCCAGCTCCCAGCCACACGCCATGCCCAACCCATGTCTCTTTCAAGCCCTTCTTCAAAGCAGCTTCCTTCCTGCCCTTTTCCTCTGTTCTTTGGGAATAGTCTCTTTAGGAACAATTGATTCATATTATTATTGAACAGAATTGAGAATTCTCTATCCTTGAGATCCAATAGTCATCTTATCTAAGCAGATTTATTCATGCCACATATAGACATGCAGTGTGCACAGAATAACCTTTCAGGCAAGGTCCATTCCTCTCCAAGTGCTCCTCCATGTTTAAAATTATGGCATAAATAATTACAGGATTCATTTCACTGATATTGTTAATAATAAATTTCTGTGAATTCTATCTATTACACTCTCAAATGCCTGGGGTGGTTTTGAATGAAAAAGAGATTGAGAGAACTTCAAAGAAGAGAGAACATTGGAATTAGTAAGCTTTGAAATAAGAAAAAAAGAAAGGAAAAAATAAGACTGTTTTCGGCTGCATTGAAATGAGCATTGAAGTTATCTAAACCAGTTAATTTTATTAAATTGTCATCCTCACATCTCGCACAAATAGAAGAAACTCACCCATAATCCTACCAGCCATCAAATTAAATTATTCTTATTTTTCCGAGTTCCCCTCTAATCTTTGTCACATGTATATAAAATGGGTTCATAGCTTTAGTCACAGATCCTGCCTAGTTTCATCAGATTTCAAATATGAGATGAAATTCAAGGCAATAAGTATGAATTGAGCATTTATTATTACTTAAATCTCAGCCATGGGAAGGCTACTAGGCTACTGTTGCCCTATAGAGTTTAGAATCTCTGACATAGGTGTACCAGAGACAAAAGCAAGACAGGCTAAGGAGGAGACAGCTACTAGGAAAGAATGCCAGCATGAGGAGCCAGGAGCTGTGGGTTCTGATTATTTCAACCAGCTATGATCTTAGGCAAGTCTACCTCTCTGGTTGCTTCATTTTCCTCACCTGCAAAATGAAGGGATTGTACTGGATCAATAGTTTTAAGCTCTATCCCTCAAAAGGCTGCAAGAATATGCTAGGGCAGGAGGTGTGATGTCTGCCCACCTTCCTGCAATCAGAGCAGCTCCATCTTTGTCTACTTTTTATGCTGACGTGTCAGACAACAAGACAGATCATGTCCATTCAGGGTTCTCTCAGAAAAGCAAGAACATAGAGTCACTCTGATTATCAACAGTATAAGCAGCCAGGGTTCAGAGAAGGGGGAGCTCAAGGAGGGCAGGAGAAGAATGGGAAAGGGTCATGGAGGAGCCAGGGTTTGGATGGTCCTTGAAGGAAGATGGTACAGAGGGTTTCCAGCCTACAACAGTTCAGCTTACAATATTTTGACTTTACAGTGGTGCAAAAGTGCTGTGCATTCAGTAGAACTCGTACTTCAAATGTTGAATTTTGATCTTTCCCTGGATAGCAATTTGTGGCAGCAAGCTACAGCTCCCAGTCAGCCATGCAATCACAAGGGTAAACAACCAATATATGTATGGTCACTCTGTACCCAGACAACCATTCTATTTTTCACCTTTAATACAGTACTCAAAAAGTTACATGAGATATTTAACACTTTACTATAAAATAGGCTTTGTGTTAGGTGATTTTGCCCAGTTGTAGGCTACTGTGTGTGTTCTGAGCACATTTAACGTAGGCTGGGCTAAGTTATGATGCTTGGTAGGTTAGGTATATTAAATGCATTTTCAACTAACAATATTTTCAACATCCTATGGGTTGATCAGGGCATGATCCCATCAAAAGTCAAGGAAGACCTGTACTTGGAAAGACAGAGGCAAGAGGTGAACAAAGAGCGCATTTCAGGGAAGGCATAGTGGTATGTTCAAGTCCCCAGAAGACAGGCGCACTTGGGCTGGAGCTGGGCCTGGGAGCAGAGGGAAAGGCTGTGAAGTAGGATGGAAAGAAGGGCACGCGTGCTTGAAGGGAAGCAGTAAACACAAGGCTGACAAAGTAAACTTTGGATTACTTTGTAAGATCTCCTGAAGATTGCTGAGCAAGGGAATGACATGCTGAAACTGTTGCGTAAGGAAGATTAGTCTGTCAGGTTTTCAAAGAGCAAGCATTTCTTGATGCTTATGAGGTGTCTGCAGGCACTGAGAATACAAAGGTGGAGAAGACAGCGGCTGCCCTTGAGGAGCCTGCAGAGGGGAATACAGAATGGGTCAAATAGCGGAGAGCAAGAGTTGGGGCTGGATTAAGGAAGAAAAATTAAGGCAGCAAAAGGGGGAAAGAGGAAGAGACGAGAGACGTCGCAAAGTAAACATAAACAGGACTTGATGGCTGGCTGAATAATGTAACTGGAAGAAAGTGAAAGTGTTAGTCGCTCGGTTGTGTCCAACTCTGCGATCCCATGGACTGCAGCCTGCCAGGCTCCTCTGTCCATGGAATTCTTCAGGCCAGAATACCAGAGTGGGTTGCCATTTCCTTCTCCAGGGGACCTTCCCGACCCAGGGATTGAACCCAGGTCTTCTGCAATGCAGGCAGATCCTTTACCATCAGAGCCACTAGGGAAGGCCTAATGTAACTCAAAGAGAAGAATAAATACTAACCACACTTTTTAATCCTGAAGCTTGAGAATAGCTTCTTCTTATGGAGCCACCAGTAGACCCTCTTTCCCAGCCTCCCTTGCAGCTGAGTATACCACAGAGGAAAGACTGTGAACAGAAGTAATCTGTCCCCGGGCCAGTTCTGGTCCATAAAAATCTCCCAACTGTGTTTCTCCACTCTCCTTCCCATCCTCCTGGTAAATGGAGAGGGCTCTGAGGCTGAAGGGGAGGTCAGATCCACAAGACTGAAGGATGCCTACATGAAAGTCTGCCTGCCAAACAGAAGCACCACCTGGGCTTCACATGGCTCACTGTGGTAAGCCACTGACACGCTGGCATCATCTGTTACCTCTGTTAACTTATCCTGAGACCAAAACAACAGTCATGCCATTTTAACAACAAATACAGGAAGTCGAGATGGGCTTAGAGGATGAGATAATAAATTAAGTGTTTCATTTAGGGTTCTTTTGCTTTGAGATACTATTAAACCTGAGCTAAACTAACTTTTAAAGGGAGATAAAGGAGTTATTGATAACACTTCCAACTTTCAGTATAGCTTAGAAGGAAGCCTTTTCCACAAGGTTATGAGCCTCACTTTGATTGGTCCAACTTAAGTCAATAATAACAGCCAATAATAACAATAATAATAACAATATAAGAACCAATAATAACAGCCCTCCTTGTCTTGAGCAGAGTGGCCCTGTATTGGAAAACAATCAACTCTACCCAGAGCTAGGGTGAGGGAGATTCCCCAGAGGGGAAAGCAGGATACCACTACTACAGAAGGGGAAATGGATGTCTGATGTTAAAAGTAGTAGAAGTGCTTTACTTTCTGTTACAGACATGCCTAATTATTTGGAATGTCCAAAAAGAAAGGATATGAAGTATGAAATTAAATCCTAGATAGAACTGATATAAAGTTTAGTCCAGGCTGTGTGAATAAGAGATTTCCTTCCTTTTTCCTGACTCCCTAAATCAGAGAACATTAAAGGTAGAAAAAACAAAAAATTCCTTTTGGGGATCTCATTTGATAACAGTGGCTTCACTGTGTCCCTTGTCTGTCTCTTCTACTGAGTCTTTATCTGAGAAGTGAGGAAAGTAACATTTTTAGGGACACAGGTGAGGAATACAAAAAGAGATAATATATAATACTGAAAAGTATTTTGCAAACCTCACACTCCCATAGCCTTTTTTAAAATGATGACTTTTAGACTCAGTTGATGAGGGCTGCTGAGTTGGGTTGCACAACCCTAGGACCAACTTTCATTGAGAATTCAGATAACATGAAAACAGTGCCCCCTGGAGTTGTACATTAAACCAGCACTGGATTCAGGAATTTTCTTTACATAAAAAAAGTCTTTACCTGGACACAGAGACTATGACTGACTATGATCTGAACCCGGCTTCTACAGCTCGGGAACATTCTAAAGCCTTCCCCATACTTTTATAAAATGCTTGATCTTACTTCAGACATTTACAGAGTGTATCCTACTTACTTCTGGATCTTACTACGTCCCCTGGATATTTCATGCCCCTCAACTCTTCTCCTGCAACTGAGTCTGCCATCTTGGTTCCACCCTCTGTGGATCACTACAAAAATTTGCCTTAAACCAAGCATCTTATGAGCTTAAGAACTTAACTTAAGATTTAAGGTTGTCACGGAGGAAGAATTATATCATATGTCAGACAGTAAAAATAAAATCCCCATTTGATTTTTCTGTTCTCTGCACCAACTCCTCTTTATAAGCCTCTCCTTATGAACTCAAAACCGCAAATTTATTTTGACCCTTTCCCATAAAGCTTTTCCTAAATCTTTCCCTGCTCCAGTCAGTATTTCAGTATCTTCTATCCAGACTCCCTTTATAAGAGAACCATGCCATCCTAATTATTATAACTTTAAAATAAGTCCTGAAATTAAGTCATGTAAAGCTTCCAACTTTGTTTTTCTTTTCAGTATTGCTTTGACTATTCTAGATACTTTAGATTTCCATTTTCAGTTTGTCAGTTCCTACCAAAAAACATCTGGGGAGAAATGACATCTTATCAAAATCATGTTTCTAATTCATGCACAAAGGATATTTCTCTCCATTTACTTAGGTCTTTTAAAGTTTCAGCAGTATTTTGTTATTTTCAATGCTCAGGCCATATGCTAAATTTAACCCTAAGAATTTCATACTTTATGCTGTTATTTACATTTTAAAGTTTCAGTCTAATTGTATATAGCTATCATATAGAAATACAGTTGTTTTTTATACGTTGAGCTTGTACCCTGAAACCTTGCTAAATAGGATGCAAAATGATATAGTCATGTTGGAAACAGTTTGGCAGTTTCTTATAGAATTAAATATATACTTACCATATGACCTAGAAGTTTCACTTTAAGGAAATGGAAACATGTCCTCACAAAGATGGATATGCAAATATCCATAACAAACAAAACTAGAAACAACCCAAATATCCATCAATTGATGTGCGTAGATAAACAAATTGTGATATATCCCTACAAAAGAACACTACTCAGTGATAAAAAGGAATCAACTAGTAATACACGCAGCAACATGGATGAATCTCATGGATGAATTTGAAAATTGTCCGCAAAAAGAGGCAGACAAAAGAATATTATATGATTCCATTTATATAAAACTCTGGGAACTACAAACTTAATATATGACAGGAAGTAGATCAGTGTTTGCCTAAACCAAGGGTTAACAGTAAGAATAACTGGGAAGGGGCACAAGGGAATATTTTGGAAAGATACAAAAGTTCTGTGTCTCCATGGTGATGACTACAATGCTACTTCCCCTTCCTGGATCACAGCTTTGTCATGGCTAAGAGGCTTGTGTAACTCAATAAAGCTATGAGCCATGCCATGCAGGGCCACGCAAGATGGAGGGGTCATAGTGGAGAGTTCTGACAAATTGCAGCCGGCTGGAGGAGGGAATGAGACCACTCCAGTATTCTTGCTGCAAGAATCCCATGAACAATATGAAAAGATAAAAAGATATGACTCCAAAAGATGAGCCCCCCAGGTTGGAAGGTGTCCAATATGCTACTGGGAAAGACAAGAGGGCATTTACTAATAGCTCCAGAACTTCTGGGCCAAAGCAGAAATGACACTCAGTTGTGGCTGGTGTTGAAAGTAAAGTCCGATGCTGTAAAGAACAGTACTGCATAGGAACCTGGAATGTTAGATCCAAGGAGAAGTAACAGATTTTATTCTCTTGGGCTCCAAGATCACTGTGGACGGTGACTGCAGCCACGAAATTAAAAGACATTTGCTCCATGGAAGGAAAGCTATGACAAACTTAGAAAGCATATTAAAAAGCAGAGACATCATTTTGCTGACAAAGATTCGTACAGTCAAAGCTATGGTTTTTCCAGTAGTCATGTATTGATGTGAGAGTCAGACCATAAAGAAGGCTGAGCACTGAAGAGCTGACGCTTTTGAATTGTAATGCTAGAGAAGACTCTTGAGAGTCCCTTGGGCTGAAAGGAGATCAAACCAGTCAATCCTAAAGGAGATCAACCCTGAATATTCATTGGAAGGACTGATGCTGAAGCTGATGCTCCAATACTTTAGCACCTGATATATAGAGCCAACTCATTGGAAAAGACCCTGATGCTGGGAAAGATTGAAGGCAAAAGAAGAAGAAGGTAGCAGAAGATGAGATGGTTAGAGAGCATCACCAACTCAATGGACAAGGATTTGAGCAAGCTCCAGGAGATAGTGAAGGACAGGGAAGCCTAAAGTAATGCAATCCATGGGGTCACAAAGAGTCGGAGACAACTTAGAGATGGAACAACAACAATACAATGCTATTTACATTAGTCAAAACTCACTAAATCGAGCATCAAAATGAACGCATCTCTTGTATGTACATTTTACCTCTTTATTGAGAAACTGAAATTGCTCAGGCTTTTAGAAAGCAAGAAGCATATATGCACCAAGAAACAACTGAACTTCAAGAACATAGCAAATAGGACAGAAAAAAGGAATTCTTTCCTAAACTAATTGTTACCTCTACATACAGCGTTGACCAGGAGAACTTTCTACTCTGTCTGATACAGTAACCATTAGGTATATATGGCTATTAAGCTCTTTAAATGGGGTGGTACAAATGAGGAACTGAATTTTACGATTTAATTTTAATTAATTGGGATATAAATTTTAACAGCCACCTGTGGTTAGTGGCACATACTGGACATCCAGGGTAAGAGTGAATTGCCTATGTCTCTGTGTGCCTGTTAACTCATCTCAGACCTAGTAGCAGCTCTTCAATAGAGATAGAAAAAGGAAAAAATGAAATTAAACAGGATCCAAATAACCGAATGTTCACTGTAGCTGTGCCAAATGGCAGAGTGGACAGAACACCAGACATGGTCCTTAGGGTTCCTCTTCCGAGTAAAATTCGGCTTTTACTCACTGTAGACCTCACACTGTCCTTGAAGCTAAAATGAGAAATGCAACTAGGAAGACTAACCTTAAGCTGCAGAGCAGTGTGCAAACGGAAGGTGCTGGATACGTTAACAATACGGTGGCCACATCTGGGGCCACCAAGGGATGTTCAGCTGCCGGATCAAGAGGGTAACACTCAGGCCTTCCTGGAGCCACAGGAAGAGACTGCGTGTATACCTTGGTTCCAGCCTAGCTTTGACATGCTAATACTGCAATTTCCGAGGAATGCAAACCACCTGAGCCTCAATAACCTTTCGATTTACATACACACGCGTGACCTTCCCTATGCTAGGGCCACTCTACCAGTATTGATCTCTGGTTTGCAGGGGAGCGCGCTCTGTATAGGAAATGACGGTGGCGCGGCGACGGCGGCGGCCTGTGGCGATAAAAGCTCTGGCGCTCACGACCGGCAAAGGAAAGCGAGCCCCACCGTGAATGACAAGCCCGCCGGACGCGGGAACAGAACGTGGAGTCCTCGTTTGCACTCTCCGTGGTTCAAAAGTTGCCCCGCTATCTCCAGGAACTGTTCGCTCCTCCCTCCGTGGCTGTCTTTAGTCTTTGAAAGCCCCGAGACAGACAGTTGGATTATTATCTGTGCGTGCAGGTGTTGTTGAAGAGACCAATTTGTGAACAATGGCCCTTCCCACGTTGTCCAAACAGAAAGACTGCGCCGCAGCTGTTATTTGCGGAACCTGTCACTGTTCGCCGCGCTGCCGCGGAGCCTCCAGCTGTCCCGGAGCGCGCTGCGCCCCGCGCCGCCCACCGCTGACAGCACCCCCGGCCCTCCCCGCGCCCCCGCCCGCCGCCCGCAGCCCGCAGCCCGCCGCCCGCCGCCGCTGCGAGGGGCCCGGAGGCCGGGCGCGCGGAGCCGCTCCACCAGCCCGGCAATGCGCGCCCGGCAGCCTGGCCGTGGTCTCGGCCTTCCTCCGGGCTGGCCCGGTTTCCAAAGTTCGCTCCTGGGGATCCTCCCTTCCCATTCCGTACTCATCATCGGGCACGAAAACCAAATCCACGGGTGGAGCTGTTCAGCCAGCCTGATAGAACACGAGTTTAAAGAACAACTCTTTATTTGGGCATTGATTTTAAAGATGTGACCCAAAGTTAGGTGCAGGTCTCCTGGCCCTGTAACGTCTGGACCACATTGTCTTGAACCCACCAATTCTACGGTCCAGGACAGTCCAAAGACCTCTCCCCTAGAGTCCTGCTAATTGCCCTGGGGTCTGAGGTCCTCCTGCTGCCGGAATCTGCCGCCTTTCTTTAGTTCCTCCACCTACCCCAAAGCCAAATGCCCTTCCACTGGTTCCCAAAATAAATCTGCTGGCCTGAAGCAGTTCCTGAGAGGTTTCGCTGAAAACAAGGAGGCGGGTTTCCACAAGAAGAAGGGTCACTTCTCCAAGGACACTCAACCATTCTCCCCACGCCCTTCCCACAGCGAGATCCCTTATGTGTCCACCCTGAGAGCTCCAAGCTCCTCTCTCCCTACTGTGTGCAGAGTCACTCTCCATCCCCAGGCCCTTCCCCCAGACTTCACTACCCAGTTTCTACCAGGGGCCAGCCAGTGTCAGGGCTCCCTCTCCTTCAGGGAAGAAGCCCTGTTTTCTTCCTGGTACAAAGACCTTCAGTTCCCGCTGGTGTCCTGCTGGCGTCAGCATGTCTGCTGGGCTGCCAGTTTCTCAAAAAAGTTCACTGGCCTCCAGCACTCTGCTTTCTCATGACAGGACAATTCACATGGACTGGATGGCTGGCTCCACAAGGAGCAGGATTTCGTAAATAGCTTTCAGTCCTGAAATTCCAACAACAATCTTAAAAACATCAATTGCTGATTCTTGCAGGATGCAGCTGCCATGCTTGCTAGGCAATATATACTTAGATTGACATATTTTACAAGCTAAGCTAAATTCAAACTGACTAGCCTTTTCCAAGTCCCTGACAGGTGACTCCAGTGTTCCAAAAGCCTGTCCATACATCTGTGTACCCATTTCAAGATTACAGCCATGAGCATATAGTATTTCTTAGGTTATGGTACTATAGATATCTTTTTTTTTTCTTCTATAGATATCTTATAGTAAAGAATATTTTGAGTCCAAGCTGAAAATATTTCCTAAATTTCTTCAGATATCAATTTCTAAGACCTCTGCCATTCTCAAGAATAGAGCTATAAAATAAGTTGAATAGTCCTGGACCTCTTCTTCACATTTTATGCTAATGGAAATGCACTCTAAAATGACCAGTCATGTCCTTTACAGAGTAACCTTAAGCCCAGTTTCCCAATTTGTAGTTAAATTTTTTAAATGTATGTTAGACGCATAAAATATAATTCCTTCTCCCTTCACCCAAGAGACAAAGACCAATCAAAAAGAATTTTTTTAATCCTGATCTTAGATAACATATCCTGGTTGGTTCTGGATTTTTAAGGGTCTGAAGGAAAAGGAAATTTTTTGAAAGAAAGTTGAAATCAGCTTCCCAGAGAGAACATTAAAATTCAAGAGGTTTCCATTTCGAAAGGCTCTAAAATTTTGTCTACTGCCCTTGAATTCCATAACCCAGAGGCAACAAAGTAGATTCACAAAGGGGAGGGAGTGGGGCTTGCTGAACACAAGGTGAAATTCATGTGATTCAGAGTGGTCCAGTCCTCGCTGAGCAGTGGTGGTTGCTTCAAACAGCAGCAAGCCTGCGCCTGCACCAATGTTCTAGGTTGGATAAGTGGCTGGCACCCAGACACTGTCTCCAGGGCAGGGCTAAGATGTCACAGCCGCCTGGGGAGGAGAGCAGTTCTGTGCATGTTAACAAGCTCTGTGGAAGAAGGCAATCTACTTGGCTCAGCACCACATTAAGACTGGGGAAATACGAACTGGGCAAATATTTATCTTTGGGGACCTCCAAGAGACCTCTGGGGGGAGGAAAATAAATCTCTACACATGTTTACTCATAATGATTTCCAACAGGCCCATCTACATACAAGTACAACATTTCATTAAACAGACTTCTTCAATGGCTGCCGCACTGGGTAAATACATTATAAATAAAGGCACAGATCCTCTTTTCAGGGTGCACGGAGGCGTAATGTTTGAGTACATGATACCCATCTCCCAAACCAATCCCTTCTCTGGGGGCCCAGGAAGCAAAGAGTTTGCTGAAGGACTTAATTTCCTTTTTTTTTATAGAGTTGTTTATGGAGCGACTTCCATTTGAAGGAGCATATGCTCATTTTCACAGTTTTGGAAAAACAGAAATTTGAAAGAAGGGGAGATAAAAAAAAAAAAAAGTGTAAGGGTTGCTCACACTTGATCTATCCTAGGAAACTCAAGAACATTCATTGAACATGATTTTAAAAATGAGTTCCACAGGGCCTATTTCCTCATCTGGCGGGAATAACAAAGCTAATGTTGGACTCCAAGTTTGAGTGCAAGAAGAAAAGGAGCATGACGTCAGACCACCTTCCCACAGCAAGGCCCCAGGTGATGCTGAGAAGGCACTTGCTTTTGGACAAGGCTCCGGCATGTCCACACACACACACCCACACACACACACATATGCATGCACACGCGCACACACACCCACACACACACATGCATGCGCGCGCGTGCACGCACACACACATATGCATGCGCGTGCACGCGCACACACACACACACACACGCTCTTTTCACACAATGGCTTGATGTAAAGAAAGCAGGGAAATCACTCTCCAGGCTACAGATTCTCCTATGTTATTAGTCACCCTTCCCTCCTCCTGCCAACTCTCACTGGCAGCTGGGCTGGGCAATGACTCAGGAAGCCAGGCAGTGGAGAGAAGCTAGCTCACCACCATGGCTTAAGAAAATACTGAGGCCTTTTCAAGTATGTGTATTAGTGGCACTCAGTCACATCAGATTCTTTGTGACCCCATGGACAATAGTCCGCCAGGCTCCTCTGTCCATAGGATTCTCTAGGCAAGAATACTGGAGTGGGTTACAGTTTCCTTCTCCAGGGGATCTTCCTGACCCAGGGATTGAACCTGGGTCTCCTGAATTGCAGGTGGATTCTTTACCATTTGAGCCACCAGGGAAGCCCTTTTCAAGTATAATTAACTCATAAACTTACTAGTGATCAGAAGAGGGAAGAAGGGGGCCAATGAAGGGTACAGGTGTGTTTTGGGACAAGGTGGGAGATGAAAGGCATGTGGACAATAGTTAGTGGGAAAGTGATAGCCCCTATTTTCATAAACATGACTCATAAACTAGAAAATAACATTCTAATAACTTGTGCACACTTCTTCATGAACATTCTGCCATGGGGAGGTCAGAGTTCAGCAAAGCACAACCCTCCCCCCACCCACCCCGAACTCACTGATGAAGCCAAGTCCCATGAGCACTGCATATTACTTACTGGGAGCAGCTTTGTGGAGTATAACAGGGTCTCTGGAAGGGATGGTTGAGAGCAACAGCATGAAACTCAGACCTGAGCCAAAGTGAGAGCTGAGTACCAAGACACACCACAGCCAGATGGAGGAAAAACAGTGCCAAACCACAGTGTCTTCAGCCCTAAAAGCATTTCCATTGAACATGGTGGTTCCTTTCTCTGTGTATGGTATCTAATTTGGCCATCATGAGTGATAACAGCAAAGGAAACACAACCTAAACACATCTGATTGTGTTTGGGGGTAGCAACTGGGTCTGCTCTTTTTTCTTTGGACATAAAGCAAAATGTCTCTACCCTCCGTCTTCACTACTCAGGAAGCAGGGCAACAGCTTGCTCTCATCTGACCCCATAGTGATCACATTATAGACGTCTGTCACCCTGACCCTTGCCTGTCCCTCCCTGTCACAGCTGGCTGCTCACACCGGCCATGATGACATGATTGCAGCTCCAAAAGTGGAACGTTAGGGAGGATAACACCCTCAGATTCTCAACACTCAATCAGACGCTCCCCAGCCTGATGTTCCAGACTATAGCGCTCCCATCTACATGACTTGCATCTGATTTATGGAACAAACCCTACTGCTTCTGGCTCTTATTCAGCCCCACATACAAAGGAGTGAGTAAAAGCTGTTTTCTCCACAGCAGTATCTTGCCTCCTTGGCAGGTGGAGAGGATGATGTATGGAATAACTGGCATCTCCTCCTCCTCCTTGGAAAAGGATTCAGCACACACCAGCCCCATCAGCCAACCCACCAGCCAGCTGACTCTCCGGGGGCCTCAGAGGGCCGAGCAGCAAGGCTGGCCCCAGCTGCCAGTTCCAGGAGAATAAGCCACTGTGTTGGTTCTGCCCTTTCCTGGAGCCCAAATCCCCAGGCAGCCTCAGTCTCCAAGCCCACAATCTGTGCTCCAGATCCCTATAAAATCCTCTCCCATTGTTATGTGTAATCAACTGAAACATCACGGGAACTTTCTCTTAAGGCCCTTTCTAAAAGCCTATCTGTCCCACTAAAGCCTCCCTTTAATCTACCCATGTTTCCTCTATTCACGTGTGCCAAGTCACTTCAGTCATGTCCGACTCTTTGTGACCCTATGATGCTGGGAAAGATTGAGGGCAAGAGAAGGGGGAGACAGAGGACAAGATGGCTGGATGGCATTATCGACTCAATGGACATGAGTTTGAGCAAACTCCGGAAGACAGTGAAGGACAGGGAAGCCTGGTGTGTTGCAGTCCATGGGGTCACAAAGAGTCGGTCATGACCTAGTGACTGAACAACAATGGAGAAGTTTAGAGTTAGAGCTCATGAAATCATGAGGAGCCCTAAAATCCCATCCCCACCTTGAAGTTGCAGCTTGACAGCCCAAGTACAGCCATTGATTATGATGCCAAGATACCCGAGAGTCCTTATAGAAGTAGCTCCAGAGGCCAATCAACCAGCTTTTTATATCACAAAGACAGCCCGCTTCCCTGGCGCATGGCAAGATTTAAGTAAGAAGATCATTCTAACAAACATGGTGGCCCAGGGAAGACTAAACTGTTGTGTGACTGTGGCAATAAGCACCGCCATTAATTTAGCATCTACCAAATCATACTATCTAAATAGCCTTGACTATACTGTCGCATTGAACCCACACCACAACCTTGTGAGGTTAAGTATCACTCCCCACTCCATTTTAGAGGTGAGGAAACTGAGCCCCAGTCCCAAGATCCAGCAATGAGCAAGCAGTGGTCCCAGCCTCTGAACCCAGTTCTACATGACTGTAAATTTCCCCTGTTGCTGCTGCCTGCCATATCTCCCAAGTAAGTTATCGTCATGCTAATTTCTGATTTCACTCCCCGTTGTTACTAGCCTTTACAACGACAAGAGGTTTTGGTGTCATCCCTTGGCGGGAAGCATGAGCATCATTTCCAAGCTTAGGAATTAGAATAACAGCTCACTGCACCAACAGATGACACGCTGCCAGGCCATCAGAGAACTGGTCACAGCCAGTGGAGGCTGTCCTCTGAGAAGGAGAGGCCAGTTTGAGAAGGGGAGAGCTTCACTGCCCACTGAGGAAAGAATGCGGAGGTGCTCTTAATCAGGGGATCTGCTCCTTTCTGGGTCCATACAGCAGACTTGTTGGGGAGGGAACTCTTTGATGTCACTTTCTCATCACAAGCCACCACGGAAAAATCTCCAGGAAATGAACCCCACTATCTTCCTGGCATTTGCTACCTCACTCCAGCTTAGGTATTTTTTAGTGTATATCCCATGCCATATTTGTGCATACTTTTTTCTTAAAAAGTTATTTATTGCTTATCTGAAATTCAAATGTAACCAGGCCTTGTATTTCACACAGCATTACTCTCTTCAAAAAAAAAAAAATAAGTTTGCTAATAAAGGTCAAAAACTATCACACAGATGGCGACTGGAACATAACCAAGGCAGGTAGGCCCTGAATTAAGATCCAGAGAATCGTTACCATACCCACACACAGAGCCCTCCCTTGGGGCCTAATGAGAGTATCTTCGGACAGGAAAGGCCTAAGCTAAGCAGCTGGAACCCCTAAGTACCCGAAGAGAAGGAGGTGAGTCAATTCTACATTGAGCTCTTTGGATGCAAATACACAGTTCCTTTCTCCTTTCCTGTTGAGGGTAAGTGTCCATGTAAATTCTCCTTTGCTAGAGACAGGAAAACCCCTTCCATCTCCCACACTAGCACATTTTTAACAAAGCAGCTAAGATCTCACCAGCTGAAACTCCTCTTTCACAAAGATCTGCTTGGAGGAACAGATGGGAATAATGGCAGTTACACAGCCAAAAAAAAATTACACTGGATGCCACAGCAAGTTCACACTCGTAACCACCAGTTCTGTCCAATGTTTTCATTTTTCAAGTGCAAGCATGTTGTTGAAATCTAGATGCCATTTCAAAACGAGATTCTTAAAGAGTAGCAAGGGGGTTTCACCAGCACCGAATTCTTTCCTTCTTTGCTGCTCTACAGCAAAACAAACCTCCGTGTCTCCATCACCTTCTATGGAAAGCCTGTTCTGTTCTCCCTGAGAAATCCAACGCCCAACCAACTAGGAGAGCAGCTTCCCTAAGTTCCTGTCATAGTTCTGAAATTCTGTTTTCTGCATGGCCTCTCCAACCCAGCTCTTATCACCAAGTTATCTGGACCACACACCCACAAAAGGCAACACCTGGTTTTGCTAGAACTTGGGACCAATGGCCTGAACCTGGCTTCCTCTGGACAAGCCCCCCACCCCCACCCCAAGCTACCCACATCTGTGCGAGGCAGTCCCTTCCAGCTTCCTAACAGCCTGGGTCAGTGCATCTGACCTCCAGGCCTGGGGCAAGACCAGGGTGACCTGTGACCTTCACTAATCCTAAAGCAGTTTCAGTTATTTTTCTCTGGGTCTAGGGCTGGTGGTTCCTGAGGGGGCAGTGAGCCTGCCCCGAAGGAGGAGCCTATCCAGGAGAATAGGAACAAGACTCTCCAGGAGGATGTTTTATTCAAAACAGCAAAATTAGTAGCACGCCATTTTATACTGGAAAACTTTATTATTTTTGCAACACAAACTATAGAAAAGAAAGGGCAAACATTTACAGGGATCAATGTTTCACATTTTGTAGTTAACAATAATAGCTAATATTTGAGGGCTGCCTAACACCAGGCACTATGCTGAGCATTTTACGGGCATTATTTGGTTTACTCCCAGCCATCCCATAAGGCAGTAGCATCATCATCCCCTCGGGCCCCTTGGGCCCCTTGGCTCCTCAGCCAAGTAAGGAGACAAAGGCATGTCCCAGTGAGGGGCAAGGCTACAATTGAATCCCCACGCCTTATCAAAGTAAACCCTCACCATCACTCCATACCATAGTCAAGGACCAGCTCATGTTTAGCCATTGCCTCAGACACACTGGCTCTCTCCCTGCTGCAGGGACCTAAGACTACACTGAGAATCAGGCAGAACAACTATAAAATCAGTTATTACTGTGTCATTTCCAACAGCCTACTAGACCATCCACATACTGCAGAGTGTCTATAGGGTAAAACTAATAAAATCATATGTAGACCTGGCTCCTTCTTGTTAAATTCTTGCCAAGGAAGAAAATCTTCAGGGAAGTCCAGGCAAAAATCAAGTTTGGCTGAATATCTTCAGCCACTGAAAGAAATCAGTATGTCACAGCACTTGATTAGTGCCTTGACACAGCAAGTTCTAAAGCAACATTGTTCTCCTGAAAGTGGGACAACTTTATAAGCAATGATTACTTCTTTCTCCCTACCCCTCTCCTTAAGATGACTTTTAAAGGGTCATTCATTCACTAGACAGGTATTAATTGAGTTCTGCAATGATGAGGCATCACTGGCATGGGGATAAACCCAAGATGTATCAGGTGCCAATCCTGTACTTGAGAGCATTATAATTCACTGGGGAGGGCTATATGCTTTTAAAGACAAATACATGTGTATTGTTTTTCTAATGCTATGTTAACAAATTACCACAAGCTGATTCTCTCACAGTCTTGTAGGTTAGAGGTCTAAGTACAGAGTGGCTGGGTTCTCTGTTCAGATATCACAGGGTCAAAATCAAGATGGTCTGAGCTTCTCACCTGGGGCTCGGTACCCTCTTCCAAACTCATTCAAGTTGTAAGCAGAATTCTCTTCCTTGCAGTTATAAGACTGAGATCCCCATCTCCTCCATGACTGTCAGCCAGGCTGCTATCAGCTCCTAGACACCACCTCCCTCTCTTGCCACATGGCCTCCACCTTCAAGCCAGCAATGGCACATATCAATAGAATAATTTTGCTTTGAATCTCTGACTTTCTCCTGGGAACCTGTCAGAGAAAACACTGTGCTTTTAAAGGGCCCACTGGATTAGGTCAAGTCCATGGTATCTCATCCTAGTCACAGGTTCTCTTTGATTCACATTCAAGGAGAGGAGACTAGATAATTGTGTGGGTCATTGGGGGTCATCTTAGAATTCTACCTGCCACGGTATGCATGCATTTATGTAAAAATACTGTGTTTTCAACCACTGTTGACAGTGGTTCCCCGCCCCACCTTGGGGAGATTAGAACATGGGAGGAAGCAAGGATGCTTAACATTACATAGTAGTCAAAGAATAAATGTCCTGGATGAAATATGCAAAGGACCCTCGCTGAGAAATACTAAACTAAATGAAACAGAAAGAGCATTAAAATTTGATGGAATGCTAGCGCCTTTCTTAGCGTAACAAAAAATCCATTAAAAACTGACATGGCTCCTCTTTTACAGTGATAGATTCCCACCCATCAGGCAAAGAAACTAAGTGGATAGAAACTAATGCTAAGTCACATAATAATGGAAGCCCAGTAACTTCCCAAGGACTTCCCTGGTGGCTCAGATGGTAAAGAATCTGCCTGCTACATGGGAGACCTGGGTTCAGTCCCTGGGTTTAGAAGATCCCCTGCAGAAGGAAATGGCAACCCACTCCAGTATTCTTGCCTGGAGAACTCCATGGACAGAGAAGCCTGGTGGCCTACAGTCCAGGGGGTTTCAAAGAGTTGGACATGACTGAGCAACTAACATATAGCAGGTAGTAACCTCCCAAAACAGGACTAGGCTTCTTGCTAAAGGAGGAAATATTTCTGACTTAATTATTCACCACGTTCTTCCCCACTGATTGTCTGCTTGGAGGATACTTAAAGTTTAACAGGTCAACCAATGCAGGGATCAAGCTAAATACTGTTCCCAAAGGTGGTTTATACTAAGGGCAAACTTGATCTTGAATCTCAGCCCTGTGGTTTAGCACACTGCTGTGGAAGCCAGAGGACAGAGGGAGGCTATCCTGAGAATGAGGGTATTTCCTGTGGAAGGAGATAACTCTGGGGAGCAGAGGGCAGGGGCATAAGGTTCTTGCTAGCTGGAGGTTATCAAGGGTTTGAGCAGGGTCTTGAATGAAGAGAAGTTTTGTATTTTTGAGATAAGGCAAGGAGAAGCTCAGCAGTGAAGAGGAAGGGAGTAGGGCAGTGAAACTAGAGCAGGTTACTTTTTTTAGGAGGAAGCCAGAACATGTTTGGAGGCTGAGAAGGGTTCAGTGGAAAAGAAGAGAATGAAAACCAGACAAATGACACAATAGAAAAGCAGAAGAAAAGGCAAGAGGGGATGGTACAGAAGATGCAGCAGGAAAGTATTAACTATGGGCACTTCTCCTTTTGCAATACGAGGAAGGAAGGATGGGCAAAAGCACAGAGATGTTGAAATGGGTAGGAATAGGGAGTTAGGTCAGATTGCCTCAGTCTCAATAACTGGTCCTTGGCCAGCGAGGGTTTTAAAAGTGCAGTATATCTTACATA
This sequence comes from Cervus canadensis, assembly GCF_019320065.1. Classification (NCBI taxonomy): domain Eukaryota; kingdom Metazoa; phylum Chordata; class Mammalia; order Artiodactyla; family Cervidae; genus Cervus; species Cervus canadensis. The sequence goes on along the minus strand of NC_057400.1, from coordinate 51,737,225 downwards.
TTTAGAAAGAGCCCACTGTCTCCTCTAAATATATCCATCCCTGCCATGGGGGGGTTAGGGGAAGATAATGTTCGAAATTAAAAGGAATAAAAGCATCCATAACTTAGAAAGGGAACTGGCATCCACTGAATTATTAGTATTAAAACATGACATTTCACTAAAAAGAGATGGAGATAGAACAGAAGTGTTTCTTAAGGGCACAGAAGAAAAATGTGCAAGGTAGCCAAAGTCCAAAGGTTCCTAAAAGAGAGCCACCAATACCAGCTCCTCTTCCCACAAACCTTCTGGAAAGAAAATGTATCTTCATAGTAGAAGGACCCCTGCCATGACCAGATGAATGGGGAAAGTCCTGTTTACTCAGCTTTCTTCCTATCTGTCTATAACCAGCCAGGTGTTTACAGAAACAGAGAAAAGTCATTGCCCCTATACATACCAATATGCTAGTTCAATAAACAGCAGGGTTATCTTCCATTCACATTTTGAAGAAAATGTTATAATTGTTAGAGAAGAATTAGTTATTTTGTCTCTTGTAGAAAGAGTAATTTTGTAATGTACCAAAGGTATCTAAATTAAGTAAAAAGTCTGGGGGAAATTTTGCCCAATGAAATCAGTTTTTCCTAAGTGAGTAACTACAGCAAAAGGAGGGGTAAATGTTTTCCCACTTCTGGTCAATAACTAGTTCAGTCTCCATGTTTGTAAATAGAGCATACAACCTTCAGTTCAGTTCAGTCGCTCAGTCGTGTCCAACTCATTGCGACCCCATGAATCGCAGCACGCCAGGCCTCCCTGTCCATCACCATCTCCCGGAGTTTACTCAAACTCATGTCCATTGAGTTGGTGATGCCATCCGGCCATCTCATCCTCTGTCGTCCCCTTCTCCTCCTGCCCCCAATCCCTCCCAGCATCAGGGTCTTTTCCAATGAGTCAACTCTTTGCACAAGGTGGCCAAAGTATTGGAGTTTCAGCTTCAGTGTAAGTCCTTCCAAAGAAAACCCAGGACTGATCTCCTTTAGGATGGACTGGTTGGATCTCCTTGCAGTCCAAGGGACTCTCAACCTTACCACCCCTAATACAACCTTGTCCTCAAATCTAGTTCTGACAAGTTAGACCTTACTGCAGCTTGGGAATAGAGCTTTGGTTCTTATAATTTTTTAATAAATCAGAAACACTTCAATTTAACTGCTTTGGGTCAGCTGTGAGCTATTATTCAGTGGGAATTGATGGGTAAAAATTATATATGTGCAAATAAATGTGGAAATTTTTGATGCACCAAGAAAAAGAATGAAATATATGCAGTGCTGTTATACTGCAAATATTGTAAGAAATCAAAAAGGTGTGACATACTGTGTGAATTTCAGAGAAGGTTTGTTATGTCAGTCAAACCATGTAAAGAGTGATGTGCATTTTGAAACAAGTGCTAAGATTTAGAAGAAAACGACAAGTTCAAACAGCAATATAGGAAGAGAAAGAGGGAGAAATAGATTGTTTTGATTGCATTTCTACAGTCAGCTAAGCAAAATCCAGGCCAGCTTTTTACAAAAACCTACCTAAGGCAAGTCACAATGAAGGGCTGGCTGGCAAGCCTCTCACATACCCTAGAGAAATGTATTATGATTCAGGAATATTTTTAAAATGTTCTATTCAGCAAGAATACTGCAGCTCTCCTATAGATTAGAAATTTGAGCACATTCAAGGTCATTAAGGACAGCCCAAAGCAAAATAAAAGAGAGCAAATCTTGATACTGTTAGGTTTAGATATATCTTCCTTAAAAAAAGAGAGAGAGAAAAGAAAAATACATTTTTTTATTTGTACTTTAGTCCTGGAGTCAGTGCCAACGTAGCTTGCTTCATCGCTGCCTCCGTATGTTGCATCAGGTGGTCACGAACAGCTGCCACCTGTAGGGGTGTCAGCGCTGAGGCTCAAAGAGAGATTGAGAGTAAATGATGACAGCACCCAGAGGAGCAGGGACAGGGTGACCAACTCTCCTCTTTGCCCAAGACTGAGGTTTTTCTCAATACTCGAGACACTCGGTGCTAAAGGCAGAAGAGCTGCAGGCAAACTGGGATGACAGGTCACCCTAGCAGGCACAGAGGAAACTGCAGGAGTGGCTCCTGGTGGAGACTGAGCAGGTCAAGGCTGCACCTCCCAGGCTGTTGGAGAGCTGGGACTGTTGTCCCTGGCTTGGTCCCCTAGGCATGCATACCATGGCGAGGCTCCCTGAAGGTGTACACTCTCCCCAGTACCCCTTCCTTCCCTGGCAGGTACCATGGAGAACTCAAGACGCACAGACACACACACACATACACACACTGTATATCTTTGCTGTAAACATCTTATATTTCCGTGCTAGAAAATAAAAGAGTAAGTTATAATGTTCATAAAAGTAAGGGGAAACAAAAGGAATAAAGCATTTCATTTCCTAGGCTCTGAAGCATACTTATTTTGATTAAATTATTTTTTAATTATAAGTAGTATCCTCATTATAAAAAAAAGTATACAGAAAAGAAAAAAAAAGAGCCAGCTCCCATTCTATTCAAGCATGTGGCGTATACAAAGTCGCTTCAGTCATGTCCAACTCTTTACGACCCTATGGACTGTAGCCTGCCAGGCTGTCTGTGGGATTCTCCCAGCATGAATACTGGAGTGGGTTGCCATGCCCTCCTCCATCCAGGGATGGAACTCATGCCTTTTATATCTCCTACATCGGTAGGTGGGTTCTTTACCACTAGCGCCGCCTGGGAAGCCCCTATTCAAGTATAACCACTCTTATACACTTAGACGGACTTCCTGCTCTATGCATAGTCCTTAACCTTGACAACATATTAAAGTAACCTGGGAAGCTTTTGTGAAATAGTGAAGCATGGACACAGTCCCCAGAGATTCTGATTTCACTGGTCTGGTCTGACTTTATGGGTCTGACATCAGTATTTTTTTTTTTTTTTTTTGCTCTGCCTGGTCTTAGTTGCCACGAGTGGGATCTTCGTTAGGAGACGCGGGATCTTCAGTTGGAACCTACAGGCTCTGGTTCCCTGACGAGGGATCAAACCCTGGCCCCCTGCATTGGGAACGTGGAGTCTCAACTGCTGGACCAACAGTGAAGTCCCCAGCATCACTATTCTTTAAATTTACCTCCAGAGATTCTAAGCCTCCAGAAAAGCTGGGAACCACTGCCCTAGGCCCTTTCAAAGTGCCAATCGCCTCACACACACAGAACCATACGCACAAACACACACGTTTGTATCATACCTAGCATGCTTTTTTTCACTCAGCAATATTTAGTGAATAGATGCCACATCAATAAATCAATTTTATAATACTTTAAGTGGTAGCATGATATTACAAATGTATGGGTTAGTTCATTTAATATATTCCTACTGTTGAATACTTTTATTGTTTCCAGATTTTGCTCTCACCGCTGCACTGGGAATAATAATTAAAAGTCTGGGCTTTAGAGTAGGCTTGCTTTGGTTTGAGTCCCAGACACCCTGTATTAGCTGAGAGTGACCGCAGGCAAGTCATTTAAACTCTCTAGGCCTCAGATTCCCCATCTGTTAAGTGGGGGTAATAGTGGTGCCTGTCTTTTAAATGAGATAATACATATAAAGCACTGACCATGAGTTTAAAATGCATTAGATATTACATAACTATTCATCTTTGCCCATTTCCTAAATTATTTTCTTAGAAAAATACCCAGACGTTCAATTTTGAGTCTAACAGTGTACATAATTTTGAGACTTGTGATATGATTACCACACCACCCTCCCACAAAAGTGTAAGTTGAGAGTATCATGCAATTACCAAAGCATCTATTCTTAGAGTAAAAGAGGCCTCCACCCATTTCTTTACCCCTTACTCATGTTGCACCAATTTTATCTCTTAAGTTCATGATGTAGTTATGATGCATGAACATGGTAGAATGATCTGTAAAATTTGAAAATAAGTTATAACATTGCTGTAAGAATTGCATTTGGAAAAGATAATAATATCTGCATTTATAATTAGAACATAATTATTATAATTATAACTTATTATTATAAGATAATAGTATCTAATCGCCTGGCCAAAATATGTAGTTTAGGGGAAAAAACATGCTATAAGACAGCTAGTAAAATAAACATTTAGGAAAAAAGTCTACTATTTGAAAAAGAAAGGGAAAGATATGAGATGGTCATGAATTTCAGCCCTGAGCTTCCTAGCAAAACAAGTGAAAATAGAAACATATTTTCTACTCCAAAATAAAAGGGAAGCACATAACTTTATCTAGAAATAAATGTCTTCCTGTTACTAAATTCTAAAGAAAAGAATTACCATGCATTTCTTTATGTAAAGGTCGCCAAGTAACATAACAAACAATACAGTTTGGCCCAAATTTGAGGCAGATGTTAAAACTTTTTCAAGTGACCATTTTTCATCTGGATCCTTGGAAAAATCATCAGCTTTGATCACCAAACAGGCTGAAAAGTCAGCCTTCAGTAATGAGAACCATGAGAGTTAACTTTATGTGCAATTTAACTGGGCCACAGGGTACCCAGATATTACAGGGTCCAGCATTATTCTGGGTGTATCTTTGAGGGTGGTTTTGGATGAGATTAATTAACATTCAAATCAGTAAACTGATTAAAACAGATTGCTCTTCCTAACATGGGTGGGTCTCATCTAATCAGTTGAAGGCCTAAAGAGAACAGGCTCTCCCTCCCCCTAGTAAAAACAACTGCCTGATTGCCTTCTGCTGGGACATCCTTTCTCTTCCTGCCTTTGGAAGGAACGCAGAAACATCCAGTCTTTCTGGGTCTCAAGCGTGCCAGCATTCAGACTGGAACTACATCTCTCTCCTGGGTCTCCAGCTTGCTGACATGTCAGCCTCCCTCATCATATGAGCCAATTCCTTAAAATAAACTTCTTTCTCTATCTGTATACATCCTCTTGGGCCTGTTTCTCTGGAGAACCCTAATACAAAAATTAATGAGCCTTTCATGGATTTTCACACAAACAGAGCCCAGAGGTAGAAGGAGGAAATTCTCATTAATAAACCTTCATGATCCATCCACCTCCAATCAAAGGTTTCCATAGCAACCTGAGTTCCAAAGCAAGGCTCAGGCCACATTTCCACAAACTGAAATGGAATAGATGAGTGGAAATAAGCAACCCCTTATGATCAACCAAGAAAACGAAGAATAATGAAAGAGTAGCACCAGTGCCTGAGTTGAATTAATTTACCAAGATTTAGGACTACGAAACACTGGGCACACACACTCTACCACAGAGATTACCTAATTTCTTAAGGTCAAAGCAATGTTTTCACACCATTCCCATTTCATCCATGAAGAGATTTTTCTTCCTTTTTCTTAATTCTTTCAAACTCATTCTGAGAGGCCACATGGTACTGTATCAAGAGTGTGAGCGCTGCAGTCTTACATTGTGAATACCAATTTCATCACTGGCTAGTTGTGACGACCTTGGACATGTTATTTATCATATATAGGCCTCTGTTTGCTCTTTTGTTCACTAGGAATAAGAATCTAATCTGTCTTAGCATCTAACCAATAAAATAGAAACTACTTTTAAGCATCTGCAATAGAAAGAGCTCAATGCAGGGAATTATTCCCACTGATGAAGGGGAAGCTGAGACAAAGGAGGAAGCTGCTGCTGACCCTGGAGGGGAAGACAAAGAGAGGAGATGAAGTTATGGAAGTCCAGGGTCAAGCTGAGGAAGCTAGGTCTCTGCGTGCTCGTCTGCAGCTGCAGCCAGAGCAGCCTCCCAAGGCAGAGGTGGGGTAGGAGAGGCGACCTCCCTGGCTTCTCCCGTCCCCCCACCTTTCAGTCCTACCAATGCCTTCCACTGGACACACCATCCAGATGCAACCTGGCAAACATGCCCTAGAGTTGGCTGTCCTGAGGCGCAGAGCAGGGGCTCCATATGAGGGCCCAGGGTCGCAGAGCCCGCACAGGACTGCAAGGCTTACGTGACAACACTCTTAAAGTCCCTGAGTCTCTCCGTGTGGCAGAGTCCTCTAAGTTGTATATTTTAAATTGGGGCTGTTGTGTCTTACTTGCCTCTTCTTCACTCCCTTCAACAAATTTTCCACTCCTTATGGTTTCTCTTTGTCCTCCCACTCTCTCATCACCCAGTTCTTTCCTCCCACTTCCTCACCCACACTCAACAGCAGACAGCAAGTTGGCTAGCCTCCCAATGAAACTACAGACTCTATGAAATCCGAGGGATGGTGGTGTCAAGTTTGGCTGCCAAAGCCAATGATGTCCTCCTCTTCTCAGAGCTGGTGTCCCCTGCCTCCACACACCAGCTCACAGAGGCATGGCCACACATCCAGCGTGGTGCCAACACAAGCAAGACAAGAGAATGTGCTGGCCTTTTATCCTGAAGATCTCCCTCGCCAGACCCATCACCAGGGGCCATGCAAGCTTGTGCACTTGGCCACAGAGTTATCTCCTTCAGACACCCTGGCGAGATCTGCTGACCAGAAGGGGACTGAAAGAGATGACCTCGAAGGCCCCTTCTACCCCATCCTACAACATTCCTAATAAAGTCAATTCCTATTAAAAAAAAAAAAAAAAAAAGCCCTCATTGCAGGTAGATTCTTTACCATCTGAGGGCTTCCCTAGCGGCTCAAACGGTAACAAAAATGAGGGAGACCAGGTTCACTCCCTGATTTGGGAATCCCCTGGAGGAGAAAATGGCAACCCAGTCCCGTATTCTTGCCTGGAGAATCCCATGGACAGAGGAGCCTGGTGGGCTACAGTCCATGGGGTCACAAAAGTCAAACTCGACTGAGCAACTAACACAACTCCTATACGGGGACCCACAAAATGGAGGTCACCCCCACAGCCCAGCACACATGACAAATATAAACCTAAGTCAGCCTGCACTTAGGGGAAACATCTGTCAAGGAACCTTGTCTAACCCCAATAACAATCCTCCAACTCAGCTTTAGCAAGTTCACCTTACCCTAGAAAATAGGACCTGCTAGCCTTATAGGAAAGTTCCCAGCCTCCCAGCCAATCGTGTGCTGTTTCCATGTTGCCTCTTCTAATACTCTCTAAGACTCGCTCTTGCCCAGAAGTCCTCCAGAAGAGTGCTCCATGAGGCATTGGACTCCCCCAATCCATGGACTGATTGCCCTTGTATGAAGGGCAGAAAACTCACTACTAAATTGTTTTAGTTTTCTCATTTGATACTACAATGATTTCCATTTGTGTAAGCCTGGATTGTGGCGCCTTCCCCACCTGCCTATATTACATGTCGCCAGAAGTAAAAGTCCCCAAAGTCTTCGGACCTGGTGCCAAGAAAGGTTTTCTGTTAGAGGACAGGCATCGAAGAACAAAAGACCCCAAGGCTTATCCTAGGAGCAACGCAGAGCATAATATTCTCAAATCCAACCCTCCTTAGAAGTAAATTTTAGATCTGTAGATTAAAATAATTTCAAATTAAGAAGGGAAATTTAGGGCAATAAAAATGATTCCACGGCTCAAGGCCTATACTGAGACTTTTCTGCCAATTTATATCTTCACCATCCTCAAAACCCTTGTATATTTTTCCTTCATATTCCTTCTCCAGGGTGTATAAAAAAATTATTCCTCTGATACTGCCTTTAACAGTTAAAACCCAGAAGTGAACTGAGTCCATCAGCTTGACCAGCCCATACCAGGTTACTTGTTAAGTCCAACTAGAAAGCAGTTGGTTAAAAACTCAACTATTTGCTTTGTACCAGATTGATACAAGTCAGGTGACAATTTTGTCATTTAACAAGCCATTTTACCTGCGGGCTTTCCTGGTGGCTCAGATGGTAAGGAATTCACCTGCAATGTGGGAGACCTGGGTTCGATCCCTGGGTTTGGAAGATCCCCTGGAGGGGGTCAATCCACTCCAGTGTTCTTGCCTGGAGAATCCCCAAGGACAGAGGAGCCTGGTGGGCGATACACCCTGTGTGACCTCTCTGTGGGGTCACGCAGAGTCGAACACAACTGAGCGACTAAGCACGGTACAGCTCTACCTGCGGTTCTCAAAGTGTGTTTCCCAAACCAGCAGCATCAGCGTCAGCATCACCTAAGAACTTGTCAGAAACACAACTGTTCAAGTCTCACCCAGCCTACTGAAAGACAGAAATCATGGAGGGTGGGGCTCAGCAATTTGCGTTTAACAAGCCCTCCAGATGATTCTGATGTAGGTAATATCTGAAAACCACTGTGCTAAACACACACACACACACACACACACACACACACACACGCAAAAACCCACTGATTCCAGTGAAACATAGTACATATTATGCGTCATTTTTCTAATGACATGAATTCGAATTTAAATCCCAGATGGCCCCACAGTCTGAAATCTACAGTCTTTCTAACACCTATTTTATTCAGTACTCATTGTACTAGGGAGGCTTTTATTATTAAGGGAGGGTACTTTCAAGCAAGAAGACAATGGAAATTAGAACACCGCTGCTATTGTCCTGTCGGAATGAACAAAATCCCCCTCTATCAAACAGTCATTTTATGTTTGAGGGGGAAAGAAAGGCTATAAGCCTTTGCCAGGCATGCCACACTTTTGCTCATAAATGCTTCTTTGCTATAATGGAGTGAACTTGCACAAGTGCCCTTCTGTACCCACCAAGAAACAGCAGGTCCCAATATGGGAATGGGGCCATACTTCCTTGCTTTGTTCCCAACCTTGTAAAAGCTCTTCATCCTCTCCAAGCAGAGGGGAATTTTGGCAAAGAATTCTCCAGGGTGACAAAAAGCACTTTCTCTTCACTCTTTTGTTGTGCTGTTAGATTTGAAACCCTTTTGCCCTGAGAACAATACACTGCAGAGTTACTTTCTGTCTCTGCCTTCCACGGTGCTTTCTCCAGCCCTTAGGATAATAGTCTGCCATTTTAACATCGGAGACCACACTGTGGCTGCTGGGAATCTAACTGTAATGTAAGTCAGGCGTGTGAGCACTATTAGCCCAACCCTTAGCTGAACTGCTCTAAGAGGTTTAATTTTTAAAAAGCAACGTGGCACTCCAGTTAGAAGGCCAGTGAGCAGGAAATGGACTCCCACATCAATAGCATGCTAACCACCCTGGTGGCACACAACCCAGAAGGTAATTTGGGGAACTTAGGAAGTTGGAGAAGATGAATAAATAAGAGAAGAACCAACCAATTTCCTTTTTCCTTTTTATGAAGATTGTGATTGTAGGCTGTAATCTTCTTTTCGTCATTAATGAAATAAGGGGAAGGGGGAGCTTAAAATATGTGGTAGTGTTAAATAACCCATAACTAAATGCATGGGCAGCATCGAAAATATACGTCAGATGGAAACACGATGAGGGACTGGAAGTTTGATGTAAGGTTTTGCTCTAAATACAACTCCCTAAGCAAAACTCTTCAAAAAATCTCTACTAGCACTAAACCAGAAATAAATATTTCTAAGCATTGCTCCCAATGATATAAAACTAGCTAAAACTCACTATAGCCTCAAGTAAAATGAAGATTTGCTGGTGAGCTTGATAATTAAATCATACTAAACAGTCAATCTGAGCAAATCATGTCCCAAAGCTAATGTTTCTCCTTGTAATTATCTTATGTCTGTCTACAACGATCAAATTAACCAAATAATTGCCGAGTCTCCAATATGATGTGCAAACAAGCTGCAAAGCATCCACTGGGGCTTCTTCATTTGCTCTTCCTCTTTCTTCCATATCTCACCATTTACCCTTCCATCCTTTTCCCTCCCAAACTTACTTGGGCTAAGAGAAGTTAGGCCACCCGAGCCTATGATTTACAGAAGGATTTATTTGCAATGTTCCAACCCTGGCTTTTGCTGTAAGCAGTATTCACTTCTGATGGTTTCAAGCATTCCACCAGAAATATGCTTACCTGTGGGAAAGTACAGAGAACAAAGAGGGCTAGATGCACAGAAAAGGGCTTCACAATTTTCAAAGTGCTGTTTCATAGCCTTGTTAGTCTCACCTCCTAGCCCTGAGGTGGCAATTATTTTACATGCATACAAACTGTGCCTTCTAATGACTTTCCCAAGACAAAGGTCTAATAAATTCAAAAGACATCCTGGAACTCAGGTCCCCTGCTCCTGAATGCTCTGAGACTGGGCTGGAATGTATTACCAGGAGTCAAATGCCAAAGGTGTAATTCTGACTCCCTTGAGGGTAGAATACAGAAGAGGGTAGAATACAGGGGTAGAATAACAGAAGAGGGTAACGTGAGGGTAGAATACAGAAGAACTCCTGCAGGATGGGAATGAATGTGCATGTCTGAGGCTGACACCCACACGTGTGAGGTTTTTGTCTCTTAACTAGAACTTCCTAACCATGTCATTGACATCCCTGCCCTTCAAAGAGCCAGTGATAATGAGAAACTGAAGGTTCTATCCCTCCAGGTAGGGCTAAAAAGGATGACAACTGCAATACTTCTCAGAGCCCTAAGACAACAGCTATTCTAGGTTAGTAGTTCCAACTTTTTTGGACCTGATATTTACTTTATTTCAGGAGACCCAGACGCCTACACAATTTGAGTTATGATTGAGAACAGAGCTGAGAACAGAAGGATATGCACTCACGCTCAGTTGCTCAGTCGTGTCCAACTCTTTGCGACCCCATGGACTGCAGCCCACCAGACTCCTCTGTCCATGAGATTCTCCAGGCAAGAAGAGTGGAGCAAGTTGCCATATCCTCCTTCAGGGGATTTTCCCAATCAATCAGGGAAAATCCCCTGGAAGAGATCTTCCTGCATCTCCTGTACTGGCAGGTGGATTTTTTACCACTGAGCCACCTGGGAAGCACCCTTCAAAATCCCTGGAGACAGGGAGCACCATAAGTTAAGGAGGAAGTTTAGCCTGAATAAGACTAAGGTCTCTTTGGGTACCATCTTGGCTGGATTTCACAGATTGGGGGATTGTTCCAGAGGAGGAAGTTGGCTTAACCATAGATAGTTAGACCCAAGGAAAGCTATTCATTTTATCCAAACTCTGTCAACACTGGGTTTTAATTAAGAGCTAATTTACTGAATTAAACTGAGTAAAACCTTTCTTAGGATTCGACACTTGCATGATCCAATCAGGACACCCCTCCTCTATACCGAGGTTCTTCAGTGAGAGTGGTATTATTGAAAAAAAAGGTAGACATTTGAGAATGTTATGACAAGTGTTACATGTCATATTAAGGGTAGAGTAGCTTTAATGCATGGAGCAAACAGAAAGTAAATGGTTCTAAAATGTAAAAGTAATTGATGGCAGAGAAATTTCTCAGTGTGCATAGAACAAGGTCCAGGAGAGAGCTATGCTTTTTACTTGAAGCAAAAGTGTGGGATACTTTAGGAAGATCAGCCACATAAAGTATCCCTTAAAGATGCAGAAATAAAGAACCAGGTCAAGAGACACTCGTGCCGGATCACGGAGTTAAGAGGAGAGAACTGTAACTAGTATGTATCCAGTACTCCTCTATATCATTTAGAATGCATTTCATGGAAAAAAAAAAACAGAAAAATAAACTCAAACTGACTAAAAACAATAAAACTGATTTACTGCTTCCTATACTGGAGAAGGAAATGGCAACCTACTCCAGTGTTCTTGCCTGGAGAATCCCAGGGATGGGGGAGCCTGGTGGGCTGCCAACTATGGGGTCACACAGAGTCGGATACGACTGAAGTGACTTAGCAGCAGCAGCAGCAGCATACTGGAAGTCAGGGTTGGATTTGAGTCAGTGACTTGACCATATCATCATGAATCCAAGTTCCATCCTTCTTTCTGCTCTGATACTGTAGAGGAGCTTGGCTTGGGCTCTCAGTCAGAGCCCAGACACGTGACCTTTCTATGTGTCTTGGTCTTCTTATGTGGTGGCTGGGTTCCAAGAGGGAGCATCCCAAGGTTTTTTTTATTGAAGTATATCTGTGGTGGCTCAGATGGTAAAGAATTTGCCTGCAATGTGGGATACAAAGGTTCAGTCCCTGGGTTGGGAAGATCCCCTGGAGAAGGGAATGGCTATCCACTCTAGTATTGTTAACTGGAGGATTCCATGGACAGAGGAGCCTGGCAAGCTACAATCCATGGGGCTGCAAAGAATCAGACATGACTAAGTGATTAACACTTTCTCCTTTTCTATAGTTGATTTACAACACTGTGTTAGTTTCTGGAGTACAGCAAAGTGATTCTGTTATATATATATATATATATATATAATTTTTCATATTATTTTTCATTATGGTTTATCACACAATATTGAAAACAGTCCACTGTATTATACAGTAGGACTCTATCACTTACCTGTTTTATATATAATAGCTTATATGCTAACCCCAAACTCCTAGTTTGTTCCTCCCTCCCTTCCCCATCAACAACCTCGGATATGTGGATGGTACCACTCTAACGGCAGAAACCAAAAAGGAACTAAAGAGCCTCTTGATAAGGGTGAAGAAGGAGAGAGAAAGAGTGGGCTTAAAACTAAATATTTTAAAAACTAAGATCATGGCCTCTGGCCCCAGTACTTCATGGCAAATAGAAGGGGAAAATGTGGAAGCAGTGACAGATCTCCTCTTCTTGGTCTCTAAAATCACGGCATATGGTGACTGCAGCCATGAAATCAGAAGATGATTGCTTCTTGGCAAGAAAGCTATAACAAACCTAGACAGTGTGCTGAAAAGCAGGTCCATATAGTCAAGGCTGCTGACAAAGGTCCATATGGTAAAGGCTGTGGTCTTCCCAGTGGTCACATATGGCTGTGAGAGCTGGACCATAAATAAATTTTGTAGAACACCAAAGAATTGATGTCTTCAAACTGTGGTGCTAGAGATGACTCCTGAAGGTCCCTTGGACAGCAAGGAGATCAAACCAGTCAATCTTAAGGGAAGTCAACCCTGAATACTTGTTGGAAGGACTGATGCTAAAGCTGAAGCTCCAGTATTTTGGTCATCTGATTCCAACAGCTGACTCACTGGAAAATCCCTGATGCTGGAAAAGATTGAGGGCAGAAGAAGAGGGCATCAGAGGATGAGATGACTGGATGGCATCACCAATGCAATGGACATGAACTTGTGCAAACTCTGGGAGATGTTGAGGGACAGGAAGGCCTGGTTTACTGCAGTCCATGGGGTCGCAAGGAGCTGAACACAGCTGGGTGACTGAACAACAACAACCTTTCCCCTGTGGTAAGCACGTAAGTTTGTTTTCTATCTCTGTGAGTCTGTTTCTGTTTTGTAAATAAGTTCATTTGAATCATATTTTAGATTCCACATAAATGTGCTATCGTATGATATTTGTCTTTCTCTGTCTGACTTATTTCACTTAGTATGATAATATCCAGGTCTGGGACATCCCTAGTGGTCCGGTGGTTAACACTGCACCCTGCAATGAAGGGTTCAGTCCCTGGTGGGGAACTAAGATCCTACATGCTGCAGAGTAACTAAGCCCACATGCCACAACTACTGAGCCCCTGAACTCTGGAGCCTGTGCACCTCAAGGAAAGATTCCGTGTGCTGCAACTAAGACCCAATGAAGCCAAATACGTAAATAATAAAGAAAGAAACATTTTTTTAAAATGTCTAGGTCCATCCATGTTGCTGTAAATGGCATTATTTCATTCTTTTTTTTGGCTGAGTAGTGTTCTATTGTATATACATACCTCATATTCCTTATCTATTCATCTGTCAATGGACATTTAGGTTGCTTCCATGACTTAGCTATTGTGAATAATGCTGCTATGACCAACGGGGTGCATGTATCTTTTCAAATCAGTTTTCTCCAGTTATAGAGAGCATCCCAAGATTGAATATTCCAAGGGGCCCAGGAGGAAGCTGCAAGGCTTCTTATGACCTATTCTTCGAAGTCTCAGAATGTCACTTCTACAATATTCTATTGGTTAAGCAAGTCACTAAGGCCAACCCAGATTTAAGGGGAAAAGGGATAGGCTCTATCTCTTCAGGGAAAGAATAACATATGTGTACAGACAGGGAAGGCTATCTACCACAACATGAATGACTGAACATCATAGAGGCAAGTTCTCTATTCTGAAACCTCTGTCACTGCCAGGGTGCTGAATTCCTGGCATTCGAGACCCTCGACCTGAACCAATTTACTTTTCCAGTCTCATCTTCCACTATCGTCATTCATCACTGCCACAGTCAAATCTGTGTTTTTCCCTCCATATTTCTGCCTATGACATGTCCTTTTCTGCAAAAACCTTCCCCTGTTCACTTCTTCCTAACCAAATCTTGCCCCATTGAGGCCCACCTCAAATCCCTCCTGCCCCTGTACCCCTGGCTCAGACGATTTTAAACTTCTCTGAACTCATCCTACACCACCGATTAGGCTCATCCTGAGGGGCAGTTCACTGGGCAATATTCCATCTGACGGCATGGCCCCTGGTTTAATATTTCATAGCAAACATTTAGTGTTATAAAAACAAATTGAAGCAAGAGCGAATAGAAAGTCATTAGAAAAATTAATAATGGCTAGAATAAACTCCAAAGTTTCATAAAGAAAAATAGTTTACTCTGGGAATACTTTAAAAAAAAAAACTTCTCTAAATGATATTAGTTCATGACTCAGTCCCCTATTAATAATGTTTCACTGCTCAGCAGTGTGTGCCTTTCCCTGGTTTATCATCTTCATACTCCAGTGTTTTTGCTAAGACTATTTAGCAAGAGTGAGGAATGGAACTGGGAGGGTCAGGAAATGTTGAGAGCTGTGCCAGGCATGCCCTGTAACCTGCACAAAATATCTGACAATTGAGCTCTTCAGTCAAAAGTCACCCTTGGCCCTGAGTCTGGATTCACCATCTTTTATAAACATGGAAAGAAGGGTCAGATATGAATCAGATCAAGGCCACTTCCCTCTTTAGGCTATTTCACAATGTATAGCCTTGAAAATTGCCATCCCAGAAGAGAATATCTGCTCTTTTCCTGACTGTTTTTCATAATATAAGCTCTATAAATAGAATCTTCTGCTACCTCAGCCTTTGTTCAACATTGGTTCCCTCAAGTTAAAAAAAGAAAAGAAAGAGACACAGAGGAGCAGCCTCCATGAGGAGGTCCTTCAAGCCCTCTTCTGGCTTTCAGACAGGAATACACTTCTCTAACTAATAAGAAGATATTTTATCTATCAAGGCCTAGAGGAAAAGAAGTCCATGGTTGCCTCAGAATTATCAACCCTGATTGAGAAGGCATGTCTCCTCCTGACCAAAATCCCTCTTGGTAGTCTAGGATCACTCTGCCAATCCCTTCATGAGCTCCACAGAAGGGACAGTGCCATAAAAACCCATGTTACTTCCTAGATGTATCTGTTGGAGAAAATAGATGGCAGATGGACCTGTCCTTGCCTCTGTAAGGTAGTGTGTGTGTGTGTGTGTGTGTGTGTGTGTGTGTGTGTGTGTGTGTGTGTGAGTCAGTCATGTCCAATTCTTTGCAACCCCATAGCCCACCAGGCTCCTCTGTCCATGGGATTCTCCAGGCAAAAATACTGGAGTGGGTTGCCATTCCCTTCTCTGGGGTATCTTCCTGACCCAGGGATCAAACCCAGGTCTCCTGCATTGGAGGAAATTCTTTCCCATCTGAGACACCAGGGAAGCCCATAAGGTAGTGTAGGAGATACCTATGATATCTAGCCTTGATAGATACCCTTGATATCTATAAATAAGCCAGCCAGGTATTGCCCCTGAAAGAGAAACAGGTAATGAATAATGATGAAAGGAGGTCCCTGAGTATTTCCATGTGGCTGTACCTTAGAAGGGCATTCATACAGTGAATACTGTGAAAGACAGATACAATTTCTCCTCTTTACTAATCCATCCCCATACAAGACCATTACAAAGACAAACTCCCATGAAGGCCCCAATTAGGGAACAGGGAGAGGGTCAGGAGTGGATAAGCACAGCTGGCTGTAAGTCAGAATTCCAACCTGTCTTCAACAATCTAAATCCTTCTTGCTGGTGTGGAAAGGGAGATAGCAGACAACCATATTCTATTCTGGAGTAGGAATACTTCACTGCAAAAATGGACCAGAGCTTATTTTCAGGGCAGGGTTACAAGGCCACTCTGCCCTCATACATTAACCTCCATGCCCCAACTTCCCAGCACATGCTTACCAAAGTGGATAAGTCAAGGAGGGGGTGTTATGATAACCCAACCAGTTGCATGCCTGGCTATTACATGGTTGTCTAATCTTTTACCCCTTGAGTTATGATGAAACAGATGGATAGAACTCACAGAATTCCCTCACCAACAAGTCCTCTCAGACAACTCTATTTGCAAAAACACTTTGTGTACAAAAAAAGTACATTAATTGGGGCCAGAAGAGCCAAATGATTTGCAAGCTACCATATAAACAAAGTCACTACGGCTCCTGACAACCACATGACTTTCTAACCCCATTTAACCTCAGCCTCACTGAAAACTTCAGTTTGAGCAAAAGCTTGGATTGAGGGAGCAAGCAGAAGGGGGTGGATAAGCAGTTTTCCAGACAAAGGAAACGGCCAAGCTAAGCAACTGTCACTGGATTTCCCTTCCCCACATTCTGGAATATCACCCCATGAGCACATCAAAGGCCAGGAGGAACCAGAGGCAGGGAGGCCAGAGCAGGCCAACCTTAGGGTGATGGCAAGAGAGAAACCTAATAGACCCAGAGGTTTTGCCTCTTTCCCTTTTCACACCCACTTCCTCCCAGAGTGAGTCCCTCGACTCCTTCACTTCAGAACTAGAGGCAGGGAGGCCAGAGCAGACCAACCTTAGCAAAGGAGACCCCAGAGTCCCCTTTAAGCCCTTAGGGTGATGGCGAGAGAGGAACTTAATAGACCCAGAGGTTTTGCCTCCTTCCGTTTTCACGCCCACTTTCTCCCGGAGTGAGTCCCTCCACTCTTCCAGTTCAAAACCTCCCATGGTCCCTACATAAAGGTCCCACTTCCTGCTGGACACCTCCAGATATGTTCCCATAAGTATTTCATATCCACATGTCCCACATGGACCATAGCATCTTTCCCCCAAACCTTTCCTTCTCCTCTTAAATTCAGAAGTTCACCCAAGGCGGAAACTTGCCTTTCTTCTCTCTCCCTCGTGACCTATATCCAACAAGATGAAACGTCCTATTAATTCTATCTGCTTCATGTCTCCAGAATCCCTCCTCTTCTCTGCCTCCTCTGCTATTATCTTACTTCAGACATTGATCACATCCTAACCAGTCTCTAGCCTGTCCACAATGATTGTTCTAAAACCAAATCTGACCGTGTCTCTCCTTTGCCTGAACTCCTTCAGTGGCCTCCCATAGTATAAAGTCTGGGCTCCTCACAATGCCATAGAAGTCCCCCAGGAAAGACCTCAGCCTGATCACTGACCATTCTCTACTCAAACCCTGTGCCGGCCATCTGCACCGTACCACCGTGGAACCTGCCATGCTCTCCATTAACTCCTGCCTTTACATGTACCTTTGCATCTAGAGTACCTTTCCCATCCATCTATGTCTGGTTTATTCTCATTTATTCTCCAAGACTCAGCTGAGATATCACCTCCTATGGGAGACGCTCCTCACCTCCCCGGGGTCTGTTACTGCCCTCCTTGTGCCTCATCACACACCATACGCTCATAACCTGAATTATAAGGGTTTCTCTGGGAATCTGGGAGTTCCCCAGTGGTCTAGTGGATACGATTCTGGGCTTTCACTGCTGTGGCCCAGGTTCAATCCCTGATCAGGGAACTGATGAAGAAGGAGGAGAAAGAGGAAAAAGAGAAGAGGAAAAATGACCCCTTGGTTATACAGGGAGAGGACCCATGACCATCTTCACAAAATGCAAGTGTCTTAGTCATAAACCAACCCTGCCTGAATTGTATACCTTTTCTTACATCTTACCTCCTTTCCTCATTTACCCACATGACCCAGGCCACCTCCAGTCCCATCTCCCAGTTATGA
The DNA here is from genome assembly GCF_019320065.1 of Cervus canadensis. Lineage (NCBI taxonomy): Eukaryota > Metazoa > Chordata > Mammalia > Artiodactyla > Cervidae > Cervus > Cervus canadensis. Next base: position 51,719,320 of record NC_057400.1, on the reverse strand, counting down.
CTGATAAGGTAAACCAAATTGAAATGTGATCTGAATCATGGGTCTGCGAGGTTTCAGCTAAGCAAAGCAGAGAACCAGATAGAAAGGTTAGAAAACATAAAGTTACATTTCTACTTCAGAAGAAAAAAATTTAAGACAAACCTTTTCTCTTTATGAAGTAAGTTTCTAAAACTTGAACAGTATGGCAGCAAGGCAAACACACTTCCAAACACCAGTCAATTTAACCAAGATTTCCTTTGGAAATGTATTCTAAGAAGTCAGCTCTACAAGGGGGAAAAAAAAAAAACTGTTTCTTTTGGTGGCTCGTGAGGGGTGGATGGAAATACTTATTACAAGGAATAGAAATGTAATCTTAATCTAATCAATAAACTCTCATCGGTCTTCCTTGCATAGCTATTAGTAGGTTTTCTGTCTTCAAAGATAAAGAACACCTTCCAGACGGATGCCCAGCTAGAAGCAAACCTGCCGGGTGTGGAGACACATATGCCGTTCTGTGACACTCATTTGCCACAGGACCCAGTTTTCCTCACTTTTCCCAGTGGTGAAGGCGGATCTGTAGTGAGCCCTTGTCATGCTCCTCATGCTTCCTGGGCTCAGATGGGCTCTGAGTTTTGATTTATGACCTTGAAACAGACTTTTTCTATGTGTGAACTAACCAGCTAATGGGGGGATTAAATGCATGAATTCTACTTATGGGTTCTAGAAAACCAAACCTATATTTAGCAGCATGCTACAGATCACACCAGCCTACATAGTACAAGTATTCCTAAACTAATTAACGAATTCATTACTATTTATGATTGAGCATCTACTGTGTTCCAAGCACTGTGCTAAATTTTTCACCTGATAGTGATGTTTAGCATATTCCAGGATATAATTTCTGGATTTCCGGACTCTTTAGATAATTTTAAGATTCAATTTAGACTTCTATCCTCCAGGAGAAAAATGAAAGTGAAAGTGTTAGTCATTCAGTCATGTCCAACTCTGTGCAACCTCATGTAGCCCACCAGGCTCCTCTGTCCATGGGATTCTCCAGGCAAGAATACTGGAGTGGGTTGTCATTTCCTTCTCCAGGGTATCTTCCCGATCCAGGGATCAAACCCGGGTCTCCGCACTGTGGGCAGACTCTTTACTGTCTGAGCCACCGGGGAAGTCCATAGTGGAGGCTGGTCTCCTCCAGGAGACCATCCCTGACTCTCCCAGGCTAGGGAAGGTATCCTCCTTCCGAACTGCCTGTGTCCATATCTCTACCACTGGGCTGACCCCATGTTTTCTAGTTCTCTTTGTGTGTCTGTCTCTAAACTCAAACATAAAATCCATGAAGGCATGAAGGCAAGAGACTCTGCTGGCAAATCCTCATAGCCACCCCCCGGCACAGTGCTACTGTGTAGTAAGTAGCGTATTTTGGTTAAAGATATGAAAAAATAGCAAATGAACAGAGAAAACCACATCCATAAACTAGGACTTAAGTTAAACTTTTTTTTTTCTTCTTTTCTTTTTCTTTTTTTATTAGTTGGAGGCTAATTACTTCACAACATCTCAGTGGGTTTTGTCATACATTGATATGAATCAGCCATAGAGTTACATGTATTCCCCATCCCGATCCCCCCTCCCACCTCCCTCTCCACCCGATTCCTCTGGGTCTTCCCAGTGCACCAGGCCCAAGCACTTGTCTCAGATGGACTTCTCCGATCATGGCAATGATTCTCAAACAGGTCCAGGTGGTACTGGTCATTTTGTGATGGTCATTCCTTCCTCTATTTTTTAAAGAACTACCTATGTCAAGAACTATGCTAAGTATGCATTCATAAACAAAAGATGGAGTACTTGGCCCTGGGGAACCTGTGGACTAGCAGTGCCTTTGTGTGTGCTCAGCTGTGTCCAACTCTTTGCAGCCCCATGGACTGTAGCTTGCCAGGCTCCTCTGTTGATGGGATTTTCTGCTCTTGGAACAACACCAATCCATGCCTGGCCTTTTGGAAATGCCATGTTTCTATTTAATTTTATCACATTCTAGGAAAATACTTCCTGCAGGAAATAATGGCATTTTACATAAAGGCAACATAATATTACGATCCTGAAAGCACATCATGAAAAAAAAAAAGTAAACCAAACCTAATAAGCTGGTTTTGTGTTTTCCTATTAAATTTATTAGATGTTCATATAGATTATTAGATAAGTAGCAACAAGTACCAAGAATTAACATAAATTTATGGACAGCAAGCTTTCATTTCAGAGAACTGAATCCATTTTCTGTGACCTGATATATTACCACCATAGTTTGACTTCAGCGGGAAAACACCACTGTTCTATATGTTCACTTCTGCAGATTACTTTTGAACGGCTGAAGTTAGAGGTTGAGGTATATACATGCATGTGTGTGTGCTCAGTCACTTCAGTCATGTCTGACTGTTTGCAACCCTATGGACTGTAGCCCAACAGGTTCCTCAGTCCATGGGATTCTCCAGGCAAGAATACTGGAGTGGGTTATGATGCCCTTCTCCAGGGGGTCTTCGCAACCCAGGGATCAGATCTGCATCTCCTGTGTCCGCTGCATTGCAGGCAGATTCTTTATCACTGAGCCATGGGGGAAGTTGTGAGGTATATACATACTCAAATGTTAAAGGGTGACACCTACAGGCAGATAACATACTGCCGCTCAGATCTATTAGATATCAAAGAAGATGCCAAAGAATCACATCAGAAACAAAAAGTGTTCGTTTGGGAATTATTTGTTCCCCAGCATCCAAATCCTCTTCCTATTTGGGTGAAATCCTCCAATGTAAGCGGCCCCAACTTCTATTACAGAAGCTAAACTAGATAGACCCTCCTCTCAATCTTTTAGACAAGATCACCTGTGATTTTGAATCTTAAGAAAGAGACCTCAAGAAGAAGGGATGGGTAGATTAGGGTCGCAACAATGGCAGAGTCCAAAAGTGGTACTTGGGCCCAGAAACGGAAATAGAATGCCCTGATTAGATGATTTCTGCAGCCTGGCCTCCCTTAGTTCCTGTCTATTGTCAGCATCTGCTTTTCCAAACTTCATGTCAATTCTGTGAACTATCCAACATCTTTCCAATAAATTATTTTTCCATTTAAGGCAGCCAGAGTAAGTTTCTGTGCTTAGAATCAAGAATGGTAGCTGATATACTACATAATGTTTATTGTGTAACTTCTACGTGTCAGGCATCATGCCAAGTCCTACACATGCATTATCTCATCTAGTCCTGCCCCAGTAAAACCCTATAAAATAAGAATAGAGAGGGAAATAGAGTCCAAAAGACTAATTTGTCCAAGTCATACAACTAGCTTGGCAGAACCAGAATACAAAGTCATCCAGTTTAACATTAGAACTGCTTCCCTTAACCGTTTCACTATCAGACAAAGGAAAATACTCTGGGGCTTTTGAAAGTATGAAATTGGAAAATAAGATGTGAGACATAGTCGTATAGTCTATAGGCATTGTGAGCTAATAAATCACAGAGATAAGTCTTGCAAACATATAAGGAAACTGAAATATTAAACTGAGACTGAAGACAATTTTTCCATGCAGTTGATGAAGCTCCAGTGCTCTTCAGCTGCAAGAGGCTCTTTCCAAAGCTCCAAATTTAAATTTTTCTTTACACATTTTTATTCTTTTTCTTAAAGAAGGCCCTTCAAAATAGTAAAGCTTCAGACTCCACAAAACCTGGACCTACTCCTGGATGAGACCATGAATTTCTTAAATTAGAGACTTATTTTCTAACTTCAGATTTGGAGATCAAGCAGAGAATCAGAGACCTACAGAAGATGGATAACAGTGCAGACAACCTTCAAGGCCACTTTCACTCTGCTGTGCCCAAGGGGAGAAAGGGGGAGAGTTAAGAGTTCCTCCTCATCACTCCAGATTGGGTTCAGTGTGTACTCGGGGACCCATGGGTCCCCAGAAAGCTGGCTTCCTTCTCATACTCATCTGTGCTGCCAGCAGGGACACCAGCAGCAGCCAGAACTGCGTGTGGGTCCCCCTGTCTCAGGCACATAGTCACCAGGGCCCCTTTCTTATGGAACCAGTTTGATGGGGGCCTGACCATCAGAGGAAGGGGCAGAGAGTCAAGTCACATCAGAGACACTAGGAGAATCCTACCTTTCTTTAAAATTTTGATATTTTGTCCACATGGATTTTTTCACACTAATTTTTATTTTTAAATTGCATTAAAGTAGTAATTTGCCTTGATTACTGAGGTTTTTGGTGCTCCCTTAAATTTTTCACCCAAGATAAGGGATTTACTCGCCTTACCCTCATCCGGGTGCTGACCAGGCACATGGAGAATCACCAGGCATGCAAAGTCTGGGGTTTCCCTCAAAACAGCAATACCTCATCCAGTCATTCTCCTGTGTTTCTAACCCAGCCTTGTCACCTAAATTAACACCATTTTACTATAATCTACACGCATCATCCATCTTTATATCTGAGCCTTTCTTACTTTAAGGGATAGGCAAAAAAACCAAACCTCATTACTAAGCCATATTGTCTGGAAGGTTCTTGGCCCTAGGACAGGACTGTCCTACCAAGACAAACAATGGTTAGGCCAGTGGTTCTTTGCCCTGGCTGGACATTCAAATCAGCTGGGGAGCTTTTTAAAAATACCAGTGCCAGAACCCTGCTGCCAGAGATTCTGATTTTATTGGCATAAAGTGATACCCAGGCAGGGCATTTTAAAGACCTTTATGGAGGTACAATTTACATACCATAAAATTCATCCATTGTAAGTTTAGTGACTTTTTTAGTAAACATATCCAGTTGGGCACCCAGCACTACAGTCTGGAATGGACCCTTCTCTTCACCCCAGAGACTTCCCAGTGGCGGTTTCGGTCGGGCCCCGTACTCACCCCAGCCCTAGGCACCACTGCTCTGCTCCAGTCTCTAGACGTCAAGCACGAGTACTTTTTAAAAGCTTCTAAGTGATTTTTGTGCAGACACGGTGAAGAATTACCATTCCAGACACCAAAGAGATAAATTCTCTCCTTAGTCCTGCCTCAAAAAATTTAGACAGCTTCTGGTAGAGTTTTTCCATATTGAAATATCTCTAACTACAAATCAAAAAATTTTGGTGGAATAGAATACTTTTGGGGACGAATAGTCTGTAATCAACTTTACTAAAATACACTAAGTGAAAAAATGCCTGTATGTGTATGTACACTCCTAATAAGTATGAAATGCCACGTTTCTACACAGGCCTAGGATACAGAATCCTTTGGCTCTGTAGTAAAAAATAAAAGCCTACTGTGCTATCTTCTAAGTCATAGTCATTGCCTTAAAAATTAACAAAGGAACATTTATCTCAGACTGAAAAATTATGAGGATTACAAACAGCTTGCCCTTAGACATTCAAAAAGTCTTCAGGGGAAAAGATTTAGAGAAGAACAAAGTACCCTTAATGGTATGTTGCACAAACATAAATATGATACCACACTAGCACAGGAAAATTCTAGAAAAAAAGTCACTGGAAAGTTATCCTACAGAGCTGATGTCCTTCTGTCATTTTAGGCATGCAGGGCAAGCAAGCACTTGTAAAGGGGTGAGCCTGAGGAACAGGAATGAACTTGACAGAATTCACAGAAATGCCAGCCCGAGGCTGCTGGGTGAGTCAACACTTTCTCAACGCAAGCAGTTCTTCTACCTTCTTGGGCCAGGACAGTGAACCGCAGACAGAGCTGTCAACACAGCCAGGACCTGGGAAATGTTATGGGGTGCAGCTGGAACATGACCCCACCCATACCACTCCCTAAGGTTGTAACGCTTTAGAACAGTGCCCTCAGCCCAGGAGGTGCTGTCTCCGATTAGGCCACTGAAGTTCTCCAGCAACAAAGTTGCCGGGAGTCAGAAGAGCAGCTTCTGAGAAAGTAGCCCTTAATTGCTGATAAAGAAAGTATGGATTTTGTCAAGTGGATGGCCCCCAACCATGCTTTCTATTTAGATTTTTAATTCCTAACATCTATTAAGGTACTGGGAGGCAAATATTAAGCTATTTTCTCCTCTGATGATCAATACTGAATCCTTAGTCCACAAGAAGACCTCAAATGACTTTGAAAAAAAATCACCTGAGAAGATTGGATAAAGGCTGATGTGTTCCATCCTACCCTTCCCTTTCCAAATCATCAGAAATGACAGGAAAAAAGTTTTAAATAAATAAATTAGAAAATTGAAGGCAAGCAAAGAAAGGCAGACTCTGGGACCTGTAATAATGAGCCTTCCCCAAAGGACAAAGTTCAGAAGGAATCAGATCATGAGCCTAAAACACACACAGGAGGGGACAGTGGTGGGGATGGCTTCAAGGGATCCTAACGAGAGGGAAATGATATTGGGAACTTGCGTGGATAACAAGGTTCTGGCTACCATCAGAACTGGAGGAGCAGCCAGGCCAAGTGGTTACACACACGCACACACACACACACACACACATACACACACACACACCAAGCTCATAGGAGCAGTAAGCCCAAGGGGCATATTTGGGGCCAGAGCATCAAGGTGGTACTTCTAGTAGCTGGCCTCACCCAGGAGGAGTGGAAGTGTCTTGGCAAGAAGACTCCACTGACTCATCCTGCCCGGCCTCACACCCTGCTCCTGCCCCGCCAGTGAGGACAGCACATTCTCAGACACATCATCTGGACCTCTCAATGGCCCAGATACACAATACACAATCACAAATCACAGAATATTTGAAGAAAACCTTTACTGTAACACAGAGACACCAATTACAACTAAGAGAACTTACCATCCAGCACCCCCTCTCCCACCCCTCAAAAAAAAACCCAGTCTTTAAATATCCAGTAGATGAGCTGTACAGCAGAATGGACACGGCAGAACACAGACTAAGACAGCTGACAGGTGGAACAGACGAATCCTCCCGAAACAAAAAGGATGACAGATGCATGAAGGATACATCCAGAAGAGAGATGAACCCCTCGAACAACGATGAAAGAACATTTCCCAGAGCTGCAGGATTATCTTGCAGACAAAATTAGGACTACTTATGTTTTCTTTACACTTTTTTGTGTTTTTCTGACCTTCTTCAATGAGCATTGTAGAGTCGGGCCATTCAAGATGGATGTTCTGTAGCTCTCTTTACATCCCCTGCTTGCCCAGTCCCTGCTTCACCTACGCCAACACATGTGACTAGCCAATCCTCTTAATTATAGGCCTTAATCAGTAATTGCCTACATACCCTGGTAACTGATGAGCCAACCTGACGTCAATTCCGTCTATAAGAAGTAGCTCCTTCCCCCGCAGCAGTAAAGGCCGCTGCCATGTTCTGCCCCCTGTCTGCTGCACATGGTGGGTGTCTCTCCACAACTCAGCTTCAGACATGTAAGATCCAACAAACCACTGATGTCTCTGTTGCTGTCTCTGGGCTCTTTCTTCAGCCCCGTGGCTGGGCAATTACAAGATTTGCAGGCCTGTAGGGTGCAGCCCAACAAGCACACTATTTAGAGGGGAAAATCTAATTACATATAAGGTCTGAAAAGAATAAATAGAAGAAAATTCCCTAAACTACATGATAGGCTTCCTAAGGGAAATGGAGAAGGTTAATGTCAATCAAAATTTCCCCCAAAGAGATCAATCACAAGTGAAAATTGATCATCAAATAGAAGTCACAGAAATTTTGCTAGAGGTCTTTGAAAACAGGAGAAATGTTGATCTTTTCCACTTAAAAATTGGAGAAGGATCTTCCCATAGTTTCTAGACTTATCATCCTAACTACATGTCAGAACCAGAGGTGGTCTTGTGGGGCCTTGAAAATGCACAGTAAGAGACTGAGCTGTCTTGGTAAGGCAATAAAAAGCCAAAGACGGCTTTCGTGGCATATTTGAGGCGGAACCACCATCATCCAGGGAGAAGAAGGAGGTAGTGTCCCAGGACAGAAAATCCAAGGAGTAAATGTCTGCTTAGCAAAGGCCTCAAGGGTTGCCATTTACATCTCTGTCAAGAAACAAACAGAACCTTTCTCGGAGCACATTCCCATGCCCCAAACCAACACCCACGTGAGCCTCTGAGCTCTTTGTGCCACAGCCACCCTAGGGAGGTAAAATAGTGCCATTGTACTTGTAATTGCAGGTTCCTCCTTGTGTTGGAGAGACACTCAGGAGGGTTTCCAGGGTCCAAAAATATATCATGGCATGATGGAAAGTGAGCCCAACCCCTCGCATGGCAAGATGCTACTTCCTGGGGTCTTTTTACATTTATTGCTTCTCTTTTTCCTCTGACCTTAGAATTTACAAAACAATTTAGACTTACGTACTACAACCTGTCCCTGTGCAGATCCCCCTAGGATCTGATAGTTTTAAGGTCTGCTGGGGGCCTAAAGAGGGGAAGTGGGGAGTTTCCATTTAAAACTATAAATGTATATTTTTAAAATAGTAAAGCATCACCAGTACTCAAACACCAACAAAGGGAACAAATAGAGGGACCCAGAAAGGATGCCAGTGATTTAATTGTAAAACCAAGTCCAAGTCTTTGCAGCAGATCTTGAATTAGACAGATTCATATTTTCAATAGATGTACTTAGTACCTACCAGGCATCATGCTCTTGCTAAGAATACAGTGCCTTCTGAGCCCTGAGAGGGGCAGTGGGACAGTCTGCTAAGGAAGAGACAAAGTTTACCTACTCCAGCCTCCAGGAAGGTCAGGGGTCCAGTGAGGGAGACAATGAGCAGCTGGCACATGCAGCAGAGGTGAGGGACCCCTTGCCCACTGGGAGGACCAGAGACACCTTCATGGTGGCATCAGAGCTGAGTCTAGAATGATGAGAATTCCAACAGGCAAAGCCATGTGAGAGGGCAATGAAAGGCAGAAAGAAAAGTTTGAGAGAAAAATAGAGGAAAGAGAGACCTTCTGGTCTTAAATTGCAGCTCCAAGGTCACTGCAACTCTGTAGTCATTCATCTGGCCAGGAGACTCCAGGAGAGGGGCGTTTTTGAATGAAAGGAAGCCTTGTCTTTGACGTGGACGCTGATGGGAATGGGCAGGAAGGGGCACAGAGAAGATACTGGGAGGCAGAGGTTGGAGATGAGGAGGACCAAAGGCCTTCTCGTCATCAGGAAACTGAGTTGAAGCAGCATCTTTTCTCATCTGCCTCGGAGCTGCCCTCTCACCCTATCCTGGTTACAGTCCCTCAACCCAGCCTGGCTTTTAGGACAGTCTTGGTAACTCAGTGTTGAGAAACAGACTCAGTGGTGACCAGCCATGGGGAATTACCTCTGATATGAGCATTTCCAAACCAGATGTAAAGTAATTACCTAAGATCAACCATAACCCAGGAATGTGTGCTGACGTCTGCAAATAGATAAAGGACACCAAGGAGCCCACTCAAGAGGCTGGGGAAGACAAGTACCCAGTAATCCTGTGAAATTAGTATGGTCCCCGTCCATGTAGCCACAAGTCATTACACTCTTGCAAATTTCTCAGACATGCCAATCCACTCAATAATGGGCCTCCTTCCTGGTTAACTGCTGGGAGGGCAGTAGGTAGGGAAGCAATAGGATCAGATTCTGGCTATAACTCAACTCTGGAGGAAGCTTGCTCCCTCTGAGAAATAGCTGATGGCATCTCAGCTACTGCTGCATCTATCATCCATAGGCAAGGCCTGGCCCAACTCTGAGCGACAGCCCTCTAGCCACACCAGGCTTCCCGAAGACAGGAGAGGCCACGGAGTACTGCTTTGTAAAGCACCTTAAAACCTGCTGATGAAGGGATGAGTTATACATCCATACTACAGAAAACTGTGCAATTGTTGAAATGAAGCTTTGTCTATGCCAACAAAGGAAGATGTCCAAGATAGGGCACTAGGTGGAGAATGCAAGCTGCAGTGTGTATATACAGAATTATTCCATTTGTTTATATAAGATATTAAAAAATACATATATTCTTGAAAATACATGGTAAGTTTCTGGAATGATACAAAAGAAATTATTCTATTTCTGGAAGTATGAGAGGTAAAGAGAACTTCTCTTTTATTTTATATCCTTTTTGCTGCTTGACCCGTGAACTTCCAGATGTTCAAGCTGGATTTAGAAAAGGCAGAGGAACCAGAGATCAAATTGCCAACATCTGTTGGACCATCGAAAAAGCAAGAGAGTTCCAGAAAAACATCTATTTCTGCTTTATTGACTACGCGAAAGCCTTTGACTGTGTGGATCACAACTAACTGGAAAATTCTTAAAGAGATGGGAATACCAGACCACCTTACCTGCATCCTGAGAAATCTGTATGATAGCAACAGAACTGGACATGGAACAACAGACTGGTTCCAAATCGGGAAAGGAGTACGTCAAGGCTACATGTTATCACCCTGCTTATTTAACTTACGCAGAATACATCATGAGAAATGCTGGGCTGGATGAAGCACAAGCTGGAAGCAAGATTGCCAGGAGAAATATCAATAACCTCAGGTAGGCAGACGACACCACCCTTATGGCAGAAAGCGAAAAACTAAACAGCCTCTTGATGAAAGTGAAAGAGGAGAGTGAAAAAGTTGGCTTAAAACTCAACATTCAGAAAACTAAGATCATGGCATCCAGTTCCACTACTTCATGGCAAACAGATGGGGAAACAATGGAAACAGTGAGAAACTTTATTTTCTTGGGCTCCAAAATCACTGCAGATGGTAACTACAGCCATAAAATTAAAAGACACTTGCTCCTTGGAAGAAAAGCTATGACAAACCTAAACAGCATATCAAAAAGCAGAGACATTACTTTGCCAACCAAGTTCCATCTAGTCAAAGCTATGGTTTCTCTAGTAGTCATGTATGGATGTGAAAGTTGGACTCTAAAGAAAACTGAGCACTGAAGAATTGATGCTTTTGAACTGTGGTGTTGGAGAAGACTCTTGAGAGTCTCTTGGACTGCAAGGAGATCCAACCAGTCCATCCCAAAGGAAATCAGTCCTGAATATTCATTGGAAGGACTGATGCTGAAGCTGAAACTCCAATACTTTGGCCCCCTAATGCAAAGAACTAACTCATTGGGAAAGACCCTGATGCTGGGCAAGATTGAAGGCAGGAGGAGAAGGGGACGACAGAGGATGAGATGGTTGGATGGCACCACTGACTCGATGGACATGAGTTTGAGCAAGCTCCAAGAGTTGATGATGGACAGGGAAGCCTGGCATGCTGCAGTCCATGAAATCACAAAGAGTTGGACCCAAGTGAGCGACTGAACTGAACTGAACTGAATAATTTAAGAAACAGTTTGAAAATGTTTTCTAAATAATATGATAAAAGAGGCCAAGAAAAACTATTATAAATATGATGTCTCTAGGATAACTGAAGTTTGAAAAAATCATCTTGTTACTTTTATTTCTCTAGCCTGATATACATTTCTGTATTAATACCACAGCTTTGCTAGGCTTACTATGGCGCTGCTTCCGTTCAATGGAGCTTAAGCTTTATAGTGAAATCAAATGAAATGTGAGTGTATGCACAAGTTGTATTTTCGGAGAGAGATATAAACATGTCTAAACACTGAACAAATCAATACCTAACACACTCACACTTCATGCAAAGGCTTCTATAGTATTGGTTTGACCTGCTGAGCATCCCTTTGGATTTGGAACTGAACTATCCTCACCTGACTCCACAACTCTCCACTGGTAGAGTTGTCTATCATGGTGCCACAATCCCCATCCTGCCTCAAAAAGATACGCTCATGCCTCTGGCTGGCCCATCACAGTACCCCAATCTCCTAACTACAATTATTTGTCCAGTGAAAGGCAAGTGTCCTAACCTGGAACAGTTAGAATCTTCCCTAAGATTTGATATGTGGGCACTAGAAGAGAAATGTTGTCTCTCTTACTGCAGGATCTTAAGCTTAAGATCACGAAGGCTTAAATAAAGTCAGGCAGAGATAAACAGAGTTGAAAAAAGGAGAGTGAAGGACAGAGCTGATGGCATCACCTTAAGTTCCAGATTCAGTCACATTTGAAATCACAATTACTTTCCTTGGCCTTCCCATTCATAAGGATCAATAAATTCCTCCTTGTGACTTAAGCTGGATTCTGTTGGTTTTCTCCCTTGCAACTTAAAGGGTCCTAACTAATTAACATCTCCATTTCCTCACTGGAGTTTTAACAAACCACTCCAAGATTGTGACTATCAGCCAAACTCAAGATTCAAAATCATAGTCTATATTCTAATATTCTGAATGTCATTGTTAGGGAGGATATCCTATTTGTTCTTCAGGAAAAGGAGGTACAAGGAACTTTCTATATGGAATTTACCCAAGGTCATATAATTTATCAGAAGCCAAGACCAGAGCAAAAATAATTTCCCCAACCTTTTCTTTAAAAAAAAAAAAAAAAAACCCTTTATTCAAAAGCAAAGGAGAGAACTGTCTGCACAATCTACAAAGGGTAGGGAAAGAGAGATTCAGTCTTGATGATGTCTTAGTTCAGGAACAGTAAGGACCAAAACTAACCAACCTCAATTCTCCAAGACTTTCAGAACGCTCATCTAAAGCATTATTTTACAGTATAAATGAAAGCCCTACTGATGAGGGTTTACAGTAAGTTCTGCTTCCTCAATGAGAAGCAAAATAAAAGCCTGATGAGTAACTGAAGCAAAAATGTAGCATAAAATTGGTTAAACTCTCTAAACCAATGGAAAATGGTTGACAAGAAAGGAAATTCACAAAGGAATATTTTCAATGCAAATGGTACAGCAGAAGGAGAAGGTGAGAAGACTGTACATGGAGCTGAGCTTTCGAGGGAGTCAGGCATCTGGCTCAGCCAGGATTCTACAGAAATACGCTGTATTCAGAAATTCTGTTAACTGCACTGAAGGAAGAATTTACAATTCAGATAATAAACAATAGAAACTCCAGTGTGAATCCTGCACCACCTCATGCAGCTAAGGAATATGGGACTCACATAACATCTCTGAACCCCAACTTCCTCACCTGTAAATGAAGGGACTGGTCTCTGACATGTTTTCTAGATGCACAAGTAATAACACTTATAGTTTCTCACTCTGAGCTTCAGAGAAGCTTCAGAGTGAGCTATACAGTTTAAAAAGGAAATTTCAATTTTTAGTCTGTCAGGCAAGCACTGAAATATGAAAACCATAAGGAAATAGTTGACTTGCTTCTCTCTTTATGTGCAAGAAGTATGGATACATCCCAAAAAGATATTAAAGGAAAGCACAGAATCTATAGGTGTCCTGGCACATTATAGCCAGAGATTAACTGATCACACGCAAAAATAGTTAGGGACAGGAAGGCTCCACCCCAAAACTAAATCCATATTCTCCATTCTTTGCAGTACATTTTACACTTATAGAATTAGCTAAGTGAGAAGAAAAGAGAGATGCATATTATCACAACTTGCTCAAAAGAGTGAAAAATTAGAAACTCCCTAATATCCTTCCCTGGTAGTCCAGCTGGTAAAGAATTCACCTGCAATGCAGGAGACCCTGGTTTGATTCCTGGGTTGGGAAAAATCCCCTGGAGAAGGGATAGGCTACCCACTCCAGTATTCTTTGGCTTCCCTGATGTCTCAGACAGGAAAGAATTCACCTGTAATGAGGCAGACCTGGGTTCGATCCCTGAGGTAGGAAGATCCCCTGGAGCAGGGCATAGCACCCCACTCCAGTATTCTTGCCTGGAGAATTCCATGGACAGAGGAGACTAGCAGGCTACAATCCACGGGGTCGCAAAGAGTCAGACACGACTAAGCACACACAGCACAGGACTGGTTAAACACATTATCTTTAAGTTACAGTCACTCAGACCTTTTTCAAAAAATAACATTTTCTACCTGTTTTCAAAGATTAGGTTCATTGTAGGGAATATGGAAATTTACAATGATATAAGGAAGAAGTCATTGATAATTCTACTACTTAGAGATAAACATATATATATATATATACACACACACACATATAATAATTCATACCCTTTATATTTTGTAACCTATTTTTAAAAATATAGCAGTATTCTATGGGAATTTTCTCAGGGTATTACGTATTCTTCTAAATGTGATTTTAAATTATTGAATTACTTTTCATTGTGTAAGTAAGATAATGTGTTTAGGGCTTCCCCGGCAGCTGGTAGCTCAGACAGTAAAGAATCCACCTGCAATGCAGAAGACCCAGGTTCAATTCCTGGTTCAGACTTATTTGACTTCAAATTATATATTTACCTTATAAAAAAAATAACATTCTTTCCCTTCTGTTCTAGCACCCAGGAAGCTTTTCATGTATCTGGGTCTCTTTGGAGAGGCTGCAAGACTAAAACTGTAGACTGGGACTATGTAGACGCAATATTTGGGTCAGGAAGGTCTTTTTAAACAAAACAGAAAACCCAGAAGCTAAGTAAGAGACTAATAAATTTGACTCTGTAAGTATGAAAATTTATGAAACATAAATATTGTAAATGAAGTCAAAAGGATGGATAGATACGAGCCAAAAGTCTAATTTCTTTAGTATATAAAAAGAATTTTCAATCCATAAGAAAAAGTCCAACAATCCAACAGAAAGCAGGCAAAGGAAAAAAAGATCTGCTCACAGAATTCAAATTGCTTTATTCATGTGAAAAAGAATAGACCTCACTCAAAATTTAAAGAATGCAAATTAAAACAATGACATGCTACTTTTTAATCTTTCACACTGGCAAACAGTATTTTAAAGGTCAATAAACCTATTGTTAACAAATCAGGAGATGGGGAATAGCCACTGAGGACTTTATGACTTGGTGCTACCTTTAATTGCAAAGAAAGAAAGTGAAAGTCACTCAGTAGTGTCCGACTCTTTTCCACCCTATAGACTGTAGCACGCCAGGCTCCTCTGTCCATGGAATTCTCCAGGCAAGGTCAATGGAGTGGGTTGTCATTCCCTTCTCCAAGGGATCTTCCTAGCCCAGGGATTCAACCCAGGTCTCCGGTCTTGCAGGCAGATTCTTTACCGTCTGAGCTACCAGGGAAGGCCAGAGAGATATAGAAAATTAAAAATGAAAATATGCTTCATCAGGACAGCTCCTCTTCTAGGAATTTATCCTATAGACACAGTTACACACATGGTTCAAGCATATACACACAGATATTCACTGAATTGTTTGTAACAGCAAAAGACTGGAAACAACCTTGATATCCTCCAGTCAAAGACTGATTGAATAATTACAGTTTGCTGCATACCAGAACACCAGGCAGCCATTCTGAAAGAATGTCCTGGATCCACCTGTGCTGAAGTGAGGCCATCGCCAAGATGTATTATAAAGGGAGAAGAGAAGCCATGCACAGGTTTTGTGTACAGAAGATGGTTAACAGGAGGGATTTCCCCAGTGGTCCAGTGGTTAAGACTCTACCCTTCCAATGCAGGGGCAGGGGGTTCAATCCCTGGTGTGGAGAGCAAGATCCCATAAGTGGCATGGCTAAAAAAAGTTTAAGAAAAAAAAAAATTTTTTTTTTTTTTAAATCTGGTTAACAGGAGATATTAGTATACTTTTATTCTGGAACAAATCAAAAAAAAAGTACTAAAAACGGCGGCCTCTGAGAAGGGGGCTTGGGGCCATATAAAGGGAAGGTTTCTGTACTGCTTGCATTTTCTACCATATGTATTTATTATTTTTCCATTTTAAAAACTAGTTAACTTGGGATCCCCTGGCGGTCCAGTGGTTAGGATGCCATACGTTCACTACCAAAGGCCGGGGTTCAATCCCTGATGGGAGATTTAAGATTCTACAAGCTGCATGGCATGGCCTAAGGCGGGGGTTGGGAACGAAAAGAATACGTATCAAAGAGAGGAAGGGAGAAACAGATACTTTAAAAAAATTTTTTTTTATTAGCTAATTGCTTTCAATAAATATTACATTAACATTTAAGCAGAGTGGGAGATTCCATGGTGTTTTGAGCTCTTGCGTCAGGAGAACGGAGACTTCATATCCCAGTCCAGCAACGAGCACTCATGGAAAGTCAAACACAGGCAATTTTTAAAATAAAAATTAAAGACGTGCAGATATAAAGAAAATTAAAGCGACGCAACGAAAAAGCGGGAGTAGCTCTTTCCCCCAGCGAACAGCAGTGCAAACCAGTGCGGCGGAGCCCGAGGACCACCCGCTGCCCTAACCGCCATCGAAGCCTCTCCCCCACCCCCCAGCCCTCTCTCCTCTCACTCTTTCGTGCCATCCTAGGGCGACAACAAATCGAGGCGCCAACTCCGGGAAGACGGTGGACAGCGGGGACGGCCGGAACTCACGGCCTACCAGAGGGTGGCGCAGGGCAGCTCCGCGGGAGAGCGGGGTGCAGCCCCTGGGATATATTGTCAAATGCAAACTTTGCCGGAATTTGGAAACCTCTGCGTCCGCCGCCGCCCCCGGAGGCCCGCGGCCGGGCAGCAGCTGCACCGCGACCCGGCGTCTCCACCGGCGCGCGAGGCTGAAGCCGGCCGCTCCCGAGCGCCCCTGCCCGGCCCGGGTGCGCATCCGTAGGGCCACAGTGCGACCCAGCGGGCCGCCGGGGAAACTGCGCCCGACGGTCGCCCAGGCAACCGGTGGGGCAAGGACCGGGAGAGTCACCGCCTCCCGCCAGTAACAGTCTCAAGAAAAGGTGATGTGGAAGAATAGTCTCTTTCCTACTTTGTAAACGGAGGGAGGCGATCTGTTTGCCAAGACACTTGCTAAACTCACAGGTCGTTCTTACTGCATTCAGCCTCTGGGTGAAAATCGACTTGCCGGAAAGTTCTGGTTTGAGATGCCTGCGGTATTTTATTCAGAATTCTAGACAACTGGTCATTTATGAAGTCCAAGGAAGGAACTATTAGTTTTTATCTGAAGAATGACTCTTCAGTTCAAGTAAAATCTATGGATAGTAGAACTATCTGCAGGCTCGACCAAAACGCCACCTCCTTCTTGAAATCCGCCCCTGGGTAAGTAAAAGTGTCCCCTTGCTCACTGTCATGGCCTGTGTGAAGGTCTCTCCTCTGAGAATCACATCTGCACATCATCGTGATTACTGGAGCTACAAGCTCCCTGAGGCTGAGACCATGTCTTACTCACTGTTAGGAGTAGGGGGAAAGACAAGCCATGCAGACCTTGGGAACAGGAAAGAAAACAGAAGAAAGAAGCTATGTCACAACAGCAATTGTGTGTCATTTGAATAGTTTGTCGAACACCAAATTGCTATCCTTGGTTCAGTAGGCCAGCATTCCTCAAAGGTTGCCCCCTGCATATTAGTTTCAGGCCATATTAATGTCATAAAATTTGAGTATCAGGTAATTCTGAATATAGAGTAATCTCACATTTTGCAAGGGAAAAACCTCTCAAAAAACACGGTTGATGTTTTGGGGGCCTTTTGGCCAACTTGAAAATATAAATATTTCAGCAATAGGTAAGAGAGTTAAATGTCTGTCTATAGGATTGACTTCATCCCTTTAGTTACATTTTAAAGTTTAATTAACACGTGAAATAGCGGGTTGATATTGCAATATTGCTTTTTTCCTCTTGCTTTTTATGACTCAATTTTATTTAAACTCTCACCTGAGTCTTTCAATATCTCAGTCATCCCAAGAGGCCCTTCTTTTTTTTTCTTTTTTTTTTTTTCCAAGAGGCCCTTCTTAAAGCATCTAACACAGTTGCTTTTGTTTGCATGCAGTACTTTTTAAATACATGTGTAGTGCTATAACCCGACATTTTAATCCTAAACCATAATTATATAAATTCAGGGTTTTATTTCAAATTTGTGATTAGATTTATCTCTTCGACATAATCCCAAACTATATTGCTTTTTAATCATTGCTTTTTACATGCATACCAAATACTTGCATAAGGAGGTCATACCCTGTATCAGTAAGGGTCTAGCCTCAGAGAACAGAATCTGTTCTGACTAGTTTAAGCAAGAGGAGATTTGTAACAGGGTATCATATAATTTCCAGAATCACTGGAGTGGGGAGTTTGGCAAGAAACAGACTCTAGGCTGAGCTCCCAAAAATAATTCCAAAGCCACACCAGAGGACCAGCCAGAGAACAAGAAGCCACAAGCCAAATCTGGCTCTGCTGCTGCAGCACACACCGGTATGGTGCCATTTCTGCTACAGTCAGAATGCTGCTGGCAGAGCTGAGTCTGCTGTTGCATATCACCTCTGCTGACCAGCCACAAACCAAACTGAATGCCTTGTTCCAAAGTCAAGTTTCATGCAAGTGAATCTCCTTTTTTGGAACCTAAAGTACATCCAAGATGCTCACTGCAGTGTCTTAGAAAACTTCTTCTAAGAAGTTTCCAGTCTCTTCAATATAAGAAGACAGATCAGAATAAAATTAGGAAAGACAATGGGCAAGCTAGTCCATAGCATCTGCTTCATACTCTCAAGAATAATTACCAATTGTGTGTTACATTTATTTGCTCCCTTCTTTTTTAAAAAAACTGATTCCATCAGACAACCTTTACCAGCAACTAAAACTAACACTGATTAAAGTTGTCTTAGGATCAAGTTTTCCTCACACAGTATTTTAGTTCTTCAAAAGTAAATGATTGAGAAACTGGCTTGAAATATGAGATCTTGAAAGCCCTTGAATATAAGGAAACTCCATCTTATGTATCTTAAATATCCATCTCCATCTTATATATCCATGAAGGATAATTTGGAAGAAGAAAACCTCACTTCATATTTGGGCATAGACAGTAGTTGTTCCATGAAAAGTTTAAAAAAAAAAAATAAGCTTTAAGGGCAAAATGGATTACAGGCATACCTCAGAGGCATTGTGGGTTTGGTTCCAGACCACCTCAATAAAGCAAACACTGCAATAAATCAAGTCATGTGACTGTTTTGGTTTCCCATTGAATATAAAAGTTTTACTTACACTGTGTGCATACTAAGTCACTTCAGTCATGTCCAACTCCTTGCGACCCTATGGACTATAGCCCACCAGGATCCTCTGTCCATGGAATTTTCCAGGCAAGAATACTGGAGTGGGTTGCCATGTCCTACTCCAAGAGATCTTCCCGACCCAGGGATTGAACCCGCATCTCTTAAGTCTCCTGCATCAGCAGGCAGGCAGGTTCTTTACCACTAGTGCCACCTGGGAAACCCTGTAGTCTATTAAGCGTGCAATAAACAGCATTATGTCTTTAAAAATGTACACACCTTAATTTTTTCAAACTTTATCGCTAAAAAATGTTAACCATCATTTGACAACCCAGGGTTGCCACAGACTTTCAATTTGTTTTTTTTTTTTAAGGCAATATCTGCAAAGCACAATAAAATGAGGTGTGCCTATGGTTTCTGAGGACTGCCATAACAAATTGCCACCAGCTGGGCAGCTTAAAACGACAGAAATATATTCCCACTGAGTTCTGAGGGTCAGGAGTCTGAAATCAAGCTGTCAGCAGGGCTACTCTTCCTCTAGAGGTTCTAGGGGCAAATCCTTCTGGCCTCCAGTTTCTGGTAGCTGTCCTCATCCTCAGCTTGCCTGGCTCATGGCCACATCCCTCCAAATTCTGCCTCAGTTTTCACATTGTCTCTCTTCTGTACCTGTCTTCTCTTCTGTATGTCTCAAATTCCGCTCTATTTTTCTCTTATATGGACGTATCATTGGATTTAGAACCCACTCCTATAATTCAGAGTGATCTGTTCTTGAGATCCTTAATTTAGTTACAGTTGTAAAGCTCTTTTTCCAAATAAAGTAACATTCACCATTTCCAGGGATTAATGTGGATGTATGTATCTTTTAAGGGGGCATCATTTGACCCACTACAGTAGATAAATTTAGGAAAGGCCAAACTAAACAAATTAAGCCAATTTTTTGCTACAGGATTTTGCAAAGCCTTTGACTCTTTAATGTGCACTGTGAACCTTCTAGAGAGAGACCCACCACACAATGATTCTCAAATGTATTTGAGCATGGAATCCTATTCGCATAAGTGGTGTTCCACAGAACACACTCTAGTGTAGGCTTATAATTTACCTGCTGGGCAAATTCTCAGAAAGAGTATCAATAAGTATCAGAGAAGCCAAAAATAAGTGACTAAACAGAGGAAGGCTCTCAAGGATTTGGCAAGAGTAACGATTCTAAACTATGACCATACATCACTACTAAAGATCATCCCAGATTTACAGCCATAAAATGAAATCAAGATTTACCCCCAGTTATTAGACTGCTCCCCACAAGATTCTATTTTGGTCCAGGATAAAGTGCACACTCTCAATTCTTTGCAACCAAATCCTCCATCAATCTTCTTGCCCTATATTAATCCTTGCTCTAGCCAAACTTATCTACACACTGAATTTTCTACTGCCACATTTTTGCCATGAAAAACACCTTCCCCAGTGCCTCACCTGGACACTTCTTTGAGCAAACTCCAAGAGATAATGGAGGACAGAGGAGCCTGGTGTGCTGCAGTCCATGGGGTCGCCAAGAGTTGCACACAAACCTAGCCACTGAACAACAACAACGCCTCACCTATTATTAGCCTACATTCATTTCTAGTGATGCCTCCTAGATAAAGCCTCCCTGGTCACCCCAGAAAGCAGGGCTCCCTCCCTCTGTCCTGTATCTGGCACAGGACATTTATCAAGTGCCTGGTTTTAGAGTTCCTTGCATGAAAGCATCATCTCTCACTGGCCAGCACTGGTGAACAAGGATCATAATTCAGATCTCTTCCTATCCTCTAAGTGCTTTTCATAATATAGATGCTCAAAAGAAACCTGTTGATTGACTAAAATAATCAAATTAATTTTCTCAGGAACTATGTATATAGATGTAAAAGTGCTGTCCAAATTCCCCAGGCCCACCCCATCTCCAAGATGAGACTAGACTGGGGAGCAGAAGCTTGCCCAGGAAAAAGGCTCTTTAGAGTTGAGAGAGTTACCCAATTATCAGCAATGGATGACAGAACCACATGCTGCTGGCACTGAGGACCTAGGTTAGGCAGAGTCCTGGGTTCTCTAAATGATTTCAAGCAGAACAACATACCCGAAAGAGTTGAACGCAGGACTCTCCTGGTGGTCCAGTGGTTGAGAGTCCGCCTTGCAGTGCACAAGACCCTGGTCGAAGAAATAAGACCCCACATGCCACGGAACAACTCAGCCTGTGCAGCACAACTACTGAGGCCTGCATGCTCCGGAGCCCACTGCAGCACAACTACTGAGGCCTGCGTGCTCCGGAGCCCACTGCAGCACAACTACTGAGGCCTGCGTGCTCCAAGCCCACTGCAGCACAACTACTGACGCCTGCATGCTCCGGAGCCCACTGCCACAACTAAGACCCAAAACAGCCAAACAGAGATTAATCAGGGCCTATCAAAAGTTACAGGAGGTTACAGGAGGCAGCATGAAAGAGTTCTTGCTACCCAAACTTGGGACAACCTGAGCAGCAAGTGGAAAAATAGAGTAATGACAATAAGGGGCTATAACACAATGAACTGTTTGTGAAAAATAATCATCATCATCCATGCTCCATAGTGATACTCAAAAGAGAGAAGGAGAAGCAGATTTTCCTTACAGAAGGGATGATAGGATTAGAAAATGACTAGTTTGCAACCTGTGATGTAATCAACTAAGGCAATGGATGCAAAAAATGCAGGGAGACCATGTATTCACATGGACTCAAAGTACGACTGCACAAGGACTTACTAACTATAAAGGGGGGAAATGCAGACATATGGGGGAACATTTCACTAACTGGTGGATTACTAACTGAATGACTATACTTAGCAGCATGTTATATGCCTCCCAGTAAGATACAAAAAGAGACACACAATCTCACGTATGTAACATTTTTGCCAAAAATGTTTCCCTAAAAATAATCAAGAGAAAACAATCAGACCAATGCCAACCATGATACATTCTATAAGGCAACTGGCTTGGTCTCTTCAAAAAACCAGTGTCATCAAAAAGGGAGACTGAAGACATAACAATTAAACATAATTCATGAATCTTTATTATTAATAGATCCCAGATTGAAAAAAACAGTCATAGAAAGACATTTGAGGGAATTCTCTGGCGGTCCGGTGGTTAGAACTCCATGCTTCCACTGCAGGGGGCACAGATTCAATCCCTGGCCAGGGAGCTAAGATCCTGCCAGCCTTTCAGCACAGCCAAAAATGTTTTTAAATGATTAAAAAATTATAAAGGCATTTAGGAAGAAACTGAATACAAATTATGCATCAGAATTATTGCTAATTTTCTCAGGTATGATCGTGGTATTTTGTTTACATAAGGGAAACAGCATTATTCTCAAGAGATGCATACAAAAGTGATACAATATTTCCAACTTTCAAATATTAACAACTGGTAAATCTAGGTGAACGATGTATAGATGTTAATGTGATTATCCTTTCACCTTTCCTATAGATTTGAAATTTTTCAACTAAAATGTTGGGGGCAGAGACTTGAACATGGCCTCAACGTGTGTGTGTTTTGTTTTCTTTTAATTCCTTCATGATCCTGAATGGTAAAGCATTCCCCATGTCTTTGTAAATTATCTTTTTTTTCAAATGCCTTCTACTCTGACCCTCTTGACGCACTTGAAGCTGCACTCACACCTGTTCCAAGCAAAGCATGGTTCCCACTGCCCAGAAGAGTGCCAGTGTTCCCTCTTCACAGCTGTCATCGCTGGGAGCATTTTTCTGCTTCAGAACCTCACGTGTTTGTCATTTTCTCATGGATGTGTGCAGCTTTAGGAATCTGTCACTGTCTCTTTGTGACTTAAAGATGAGTCATTCTCCCAGTCTCTACAAGAAAAGATGCCATAAGACTTCCTTATTGCCCCGAAGCAAGAAGGGGCCATGACCACAGTCCTCTGTTCAGATCACTAGTGGATTCCAACAAGTGGTTTCCAAAGTTCATAACGGATTCCGAGGTACACTGGGAACACCACTAGGCTAAAAATTGGGAATCTCCCTGAGAAAGTCATTTCACCTCTCAGGGCTTCCATTTCTTCATTAGTTTGGGGGGGGGGGGCGGGGTGGTGATTGGAATGACTATTTTTAAAGTTCTATTCAAGCTATCACAGCTTATCACTGAAGTCCCTGCTTCCTGGAATAGACATATCTATCACCTTGGCCCAGAAGGCAAAGCTAGGGCTAAGTCTCCTCCTTGAGACCAAGCCTCAAATTCTTGGCTGCTGTCATGGTGAAGTAGCACTCTCAGTTCTTCTCCAAACAGAAACATTTTCATTGCAACATGATTTACAATAACCGGGACATGGAAGCAACCTAAATGTCATCAACAGGGGAATGGATAAAGATGATGTGATATACATATACAAGAGAATATTACTCAGCCATAAAAAAGAATGAAATAATGCCATTTGTAGCAATATGGACAGACCTAGAGATTGTCATAGTGAGTAAGTAAGACAAAGACAAATATCATATAATATCACTTATATGTGAAAACTGAAAAAAAAAAAAAGCTACAAATGAAGTTACCCACAAACCAGAAATAGAATTATAGATGTAGAAAACAAACTTCTGGCTAGTAGGGGTAAAAGGAGGGAGGTCATAAATTGGGAGATTGGAGTTTACATATGCACACTACTATAAATAAAACAGATAACTAGTAAAGACCTCCTTACAGTTCAGGGAACTCTACTCAATATTCTGTAATGACCTATATGGGAAAAGAGTGAAAAAGAGTGGATATATGTATATGTATAATTGATCCACTCTGTTGTACACCTGAAGCTAACACAACAATGTAAATAAACTATATGCCAATAAAGGAAAAAAAAAACCCTAACCTACCGCCACACCTGGCCTATATTTACTTTCCTTCTGGAAACAAATGTGTGAGATGGCAACTTGTGAAGCCCCAGAAAGAAATTAATTCCATATGGACTTAGCATGCTATATAAAGAGAGCATCAAAGGAGGACACTGTGTGGAATATGGTTATCTGCTTCCTTTATTCTCTAAAGCTGAATATTGTCTGTTAGTGATAGGCCCCCTTGGAAACTTCTGACAGAGCCAAAGGATAGCAGATGATGGAAGATCTGGGCAGAAACTGCAAAGGAAATCAGTAAACTTTCATCCAGGGTGTGACCAGGGCAGATGAAGAAGATGAAAAGTGTAAGAGATCAGAGAAGAAATGAAGAAGAAAATATGTTTTAAGAAAAAAATACTGGAGACTGATTCTTTTTCCACATTCAGTTCACTACCCTATACTTCAATGGTGTTTTCTACTCTGTTCATTTTTATAATAAATAATGATGAGAAAATATTTAAACAGCATCCTTCCCTGGTTAACCATCCAAGTCAAGCGGCAGTCCACAAAACTATGATAGTTTCCAGAGTGGAGAGGCCACTACATTCTTATGATTAGCTAGTAGAGTTCAGATATGGCTACTGTGAAACCCAGAGGTGGACCGCTTACGTCTCAAGGACACAGGCCAAATCAACCTCTCCTATCTTTCATGTGACATATGCAAGAATCCTTTTTTTTTTTTTTTGGTGCCACTCTGTGAGGCTTGCAGGATCTTAGTTCCCCAACAAGGGATTGAACCTGTGCCCTCTCAGTAGTAAAAGCACAAGAGTCCCAACCACTGGACCACCAAGGAATTCCTGAAAGAATACATTTAAACAAAACAAGAAAAAAGATTTCCTTTTAAAAGAAAGAACCCAAAATAAATAAATAAAATAAAATAAAAGAGAGAACTCAGTACTCAGCGAGCTCAGAATACCACTGAGAGCTGAGTGATTTGTGGTGCCCTGTTTGTATATATCCTTAGTTAAATAAGATTTGTCATCTGTTGATTATTTAAAAATTTTGCATAGTCAGTGTATTTGCAGTAAAAAAAAAAAAAGGTTGGGGTACTTCAGAGATCTAACAGAGGAGTGTCAGAGAGCTCTCTCACAGAAGTCAAAGAGAAAGGCCATGTCTCTTAATCCTTACTGCAAGATGAATTTATGTAAATAATTTGTTTTGTTTATTCTTTTATCAATATTTCCTTCTTTCAAGCATAAATTCCATAGTTATCTATGTGTTTCACCATTGAATCCCCAACCCATAGCATATATTGAAAAGCATTAAGGAAGATAGAAATGTACCACTTGTAATAAGGAGGAAAATGTGATATGGTTCTCTATTCACATTTTTACCCTCAGGAGATTTTTGTTTGTTTTTTCTTTTATATAGATCCCAGAACACATTTCTCATTAAGCTTATTCCTGGGTATCTTGTGAGTTTTGTTTTTAAAAACTCAATCTCTCTCTCTTTCTCGCATTATATTTTAAAGCCCATCCATGCTGGCATGTGAAAAAACTTTTGATTTGAGTAAATCTATTGTGCTTGCAGCCCGCACACTAAACTTTCTTATTAAACCCATTAGTTGGGGGTTCCTTTTGTCTGATTCTCTAAGTAGACCAGGTATAAAATCACATCATTTGCAGATAATAAAATTTTGTCTTTTCCTTTCCAACAATTTAAATCTTGTTTCTGTTTCATCTTTAATTGCACTAGTGACAAATTGGGAAAGACATCAAATGATAATGGTAATGATGGGTGTTCTTATAATCTATTCACGGTTCTAATGAGAAGGCCTCTGGTGTTTCCTCATTCTGATTTTCACATCTGGAGCCTAGCAACCTCTCACGTGCTCACTTCATTTCACTTTATTCTTATTACAGACCACTTAAAATAATCCTAATGAAATAATGTAAGTCTTAATAACACCAGGGCGGTTAGCTCTCAAAGAAGTTTCCTTTCTGTTCCTAAACCACAATGTGAATGCATCCCTTTGCCTCTGTTGAATACACACACACACCACCCCCCCCCAGATGTCACACACCCAAGCTACGCCCCTCCTGGGATTGAGGGGCTGTGGAGGGTGGTGGGACAGCTCTGACGCCTCAAGGGCTCCAGCACACCCACAGCCCTTGTGGCTAAGGCACTTCCTGCGGCTCTAAGAACATCAAAAGCTGGCACCCTTGTCATAAACACATGTATTTCCATGGTGAGTCCTGGCAGCGCCATACGAATAAGCAGATCGTAACGGTGTGTGTGTCCTAATAACCACAAACCATGAACAACATATTGAAATGATACACAAAGAATTACTCTGCTCCTGCTCCAAACAGTGACTCTGGTGGACTCTGGCTCTTTCCTTGGTCTACCCACCCACCCATGCTTGAGCCAATTCTAGTTCCATCCCCTCTACCTAACTGAAAGCAGGCCGAAAGTGTAAACTACCCTGGAGCTCATGGAGAGACGCTGCCCTCCTCTGGCCTCAGACCTTCTCCACCTCCTGCACACCTCCCCTCCCTTTCAGAACCAAGCTCGGCCACGAGCTGCCTCCAGGTGATGAAGACTATGGTCACGGATACAGGGCAACATACCGTCATGTGCAATGGCATCAGGACCTACGTGTAAAGACCTGATGTACCACCATGGCAAGGAGGTCTTCTCCAGGGAACCCCATCCTCCCCAGCCCGCTGTCCAAGCTCTACTGCTGTCAGAGCGGCCAAGGGGAAGCTCGGTGTCATCTCCACTCTCCTAGGCATTCAAGACTATTCCCAAGGCTTCTCTTGGGTTTTCCCAACCATGGCAGCAGGAGTGTCATGATGGGGAGGAGACCTGGGAAGCAGATGACAACAGCAGTTACAGTTCCCCATCAGCCAGCCCTTGGCACTGGCTACCGTCACCATCACTCTCAAGTTACGTTCGAAGAACTCAGAACCTTCCTTCTCCCATTTTACCCTCTTGCAGAGCTACAGGGACCCCGGTCTAGTAGAAGAGACAAGAGTATATATGTGTGTCCATGCTGCTGTTCATGGATTGGGGCGGCGGTGGGGACTGCCTTTGTCCCCACCCCCAGCTTCTTCCCTCCACCTCTCACTCCCTCGAAAAGTGAAGTAACGTGAAAGTCGCTCAGTCGTGTCTGACTCTTTGTGACCCCATGGACTATAAAGTCCTGGAATTCTCCAGGCCAGAATACTGGAGTGGGGAGCATCTCCCTTCTCCAGGGGATCTTCCCAACCCAGAGATCGAACCCAGATCTCCCGCATTGCAGGCGGATTCTTTACCAACTGAGCTATCAGGGAAACCCCTCTGCCCCCCGCCTTGAGAAGTCTGCAGCAAGTGTGCTGACCTGAGCTATATTCCCAAACCAACCCCAATCCCAACTTTTCTAATGCTTGTTCCCAATGCTATATTTCACTCATTCATTCATTCATATTTAGTTTCATTCCAGCCCCCAGCCCTGACCAGTGCCCACCCAGTCCAGCCCAGTCCAGCAATCCAAGCCCTGGTATTATACTAGTAATTCATCATTGCAGCTAATGCTTGTAAGCAAGTACATGTACACACACACACACACACACACACACACACACACAAACACACACACACACGTGTATATAATCTTTACAGCAAACCACTGAAGTAGGTACTATTATTACTCCCATTTTACAGATGACAAAACTGAGACTCCAGGGGATTAGGTGATTTGCCCAAGGTCACACAGCTTATAAATAGCAGAGCTGAGATTCGAACCCAAGGTCTTTAGTCCTCACCTCTGAGCTCACGCCAACACTGGAAATGTTACCCCCATCCCCAATCCAGCCACAGCCCCACCCTCAGACTCTCCACATCTGACGGCAGTCTGTGATCCTTGATAACGCAGCTGAGCCCACACCTAACGTCAGGAGGAAGAGTCTGCCCACCTACCCCATCAGGTGCTCACCTGACACAACCCTACCCCTCCCACAGACAGCAACGGAACCCAAGTCAGTGAGAGGTCAGCGCTGAGCCAAGCCAAGGGGGTCCTAGGAAGCTCATGGAAGTCCTAGGGAGCTTCCCAGCTGCTGACTAAAATGAGCTCCAGACACCCAGGATGCGGCCATGGCACCGCAGGCCTACCTTCCGGCCCCGTGGAGGACGTTGCCGCATCAAAAGCATTTCTGTGTCTGAAACCAGCTGTGAGAAACAAGCAGTGGGCAGCAGAAGAAGGCAGCTGTGGGAAGAACAGAAGGCCTGAGGGTGAGATCCACAGAAAAGAGACCTGGACAGAGACCGTCACCTCCCCTGCAAGAAACAGCAGTGCAAACCGCCTATTGCCGTTCTAGCAGAACCCTGGGTGTCGACTTCTCTGAGCTGTGTGCCAGCAACTCCAGGCTGCTGTTATGCAGCTTTCTGGACCAAACTGCACTCTCGCACTTTATGTAACTTGCCCAGCAAACACGCCTAGGTTTACTCTCAAGTTGATTTAGCATCTCTCAACTCCATCTGTCCCAATTCCCCCATCCCCATGCTTCTAGCACTTTTTAAGGCATCCATCACTGTGGATTATTATTTACAGTCAGATATACAATTTGTTCAGAATTTACAGGCAAACTCATTTAGTTCTTATATTCATGAGTTACTTAGTGCTTTGAGATAGGCATCATGCCTGATTTACCGATGGGGAAACTAAACCCCTAAACTCAATTGCCCCAGGTCAGGCAATTGACATAACACTTGATGAGGGTCAGTATAAGACAAATAATTACATATTGCTTTTACTGAGATCAAGATAGCATCTTTTACTGAGAACAAGACAACTTTGTTTTAGGAAGTGCTGGGCAGGAAAAGCAAAAATGACCCACTGGTTTCTCTGGCCTTTGAGTCACCAGTTTAAGATTCTGAGTTAACTAACTTAAATCAGCCTGCCTATGGGGACTTGCTCTTAACGCCTAGGCGATCCCAGCTGTTATTCCCTTTGTTCCTACTCATTCCACCAGTGCTGAACAGAGTTGTACAAGAAAGGAAGAACCAGTACTGAAGAATTCCCAGTACAACGCAGAGGGAAGCTCCTGCCAACCTGCACCCCAAAACCAGTAACTCAGATACAGGACAGAACCCGTAATACTAATTTATACACAGTGTAGGGAAAGAACTCTACCGAACTCTTTAAATCCCAACATAGAACATTTCCAAAGGGAAGCAAAATTTGTTCCAAATCTAAGAAAAAAAAGATGCCATAAGAGTCATTTTGCGTCTATTTCATTATCTCGTTAAGACAATGCTTTCCAGTCACAATGAGTGAACATGTTGAGGGGGTGGAGGGAATACAACAGCAAAGAGCATATGAAACACGAACTAGAAAACTTGGTTCTAAGCTGGGGGAATCATGGTATCTTTAGGGGCCTTCAGGCATCTTGGCACATCTTGGCACATCTTGGAAGCTCCTTCAAAAATTTGTGTGTATGTGTGGTTTTTTGGAAAGAAGGTTTATAGCTATCATCAAGAGGCCCACTTATTGGGGAAAAAACCACTAAGAACTACTAACTTGGGCTTCCCAGGTAGCACTAGTGATAAAGAACCCACCAGCAGGAGACCTAAGAGACGCAGGTTCAGTCCCTGGGTAGGAAGATCCCCTGTAGGGATCTGTAGAGATCTCATCTGTAGGGATCTGTACAGATCTGTAGAGATCTCGCCTGTAGGGATCTGTGGAGATCTGTAGGGATCTGTAGAGATCTCCCCTGTAGGGATCTGTGGAGATCTCCCCTGTAGGGCGGCATGGCAACCCACTCCAGTATTCTTGCCTGGAGAATCCCAGGGACAGAGGAGCCTGGCGACCTACAGTCCATAGAAACACAAAGAGTCGGACATGACTGAGGTGACTTAGCATGCACACACACTACTAACTTATAGTAAAAATATTTTCTATAATCCAGCAGTATTTTCTAAAATGCAATTGCCCCTCCCTCCTGAAATAGTGACCTCCCCTCAGTGGCACCTCAGAGGAGCTGGGGGCACCAGGAACTCAGTGACACCAGGTTTGGCAGCCACCTCACCAGCCCTTCCTACCAATCCTGTGCCCCGGCTTCGTCTCCTCTGCAATGGAAGCCCATAGCACCCTAATTAAGCTAAACTGGGAACATTCAAAAGTACTAAACTTTTACATAGCATGGGAAATAAACACCCAGTCCCCAAGAGAACACAGCTCAAGTCGCCTGCAGAATGGCTCAGGGAAGCCTGGATGACTGGAATCAGTCAAGGAAGCAGATGAGGTTTCGGAAGGCTAGGGAGGAAGAGCATACTACATGGGCTGGGCTTGCAGGTGTAACAAGCACAGATCAGAGGCAGGAACAGATTAAAGCAACAGAGAGGCTAGGAAGGAACAGATGGTCTGGTCCAGGGCCAGGGAGGAAATGAAAGGCAAGATGAAGGCCGTATCATTAAGCATTACTGAGAGATGAAGCTTGAACTTTTGTGTGGAAGATGTCAAGACTGGGCAGATTTCAATGGGCAAATAGACTACGTGACTATGTTCTACAGAGGAAAAGATTGAGAAGTGGGGTCTAAATGAATAGAAGACAGAAGAAAGATATGACTGCAGAGAAGAGAAATAGGCCAGCACATGGAGTGTCAGGTATTAATTTTGAGGGCACATGGTAGATGAACGGACAAGTCAACAAGAGGCATACAGGACCAGATGCAGGTGTGGATAAGTGGGGTGCCTCAGGTCAAAGGAAATGGAGGGGTCCTCGCCTTCCTTTCCTCACCACAGACTTCCGCGGGTGACAGGCCTCCCACCACATGCCTGTAGCCTGCCTGCATAGAGGTCTGCCCTCAGCTCTAGGAACTGGCTATTAATGTAGAATTATTGTAAGTACTTGTGATGGTCTCAATGTCCATCTCTGCCTATACTTCGTTGGAGCAACCTTTTTCTCAACTGAGTAGCAAAGATTAAAGAAAGATATAAATTACAGCACAAGAAAGTCAGAAAATAACCAATAGTCTCCAAGTCATTCTAGAACAAGTCTTACACCCTGAACCTGGGTGCATTCTTTTCCTCGATTTGTTGTTATTGTAGGAAACAGTGAAATTCTCAACATCCTAGTGACTATTAGAAAATGACTGGTTAACTAAATCAGAATCTATTTATACTCTGGAATACTATGTACTGCTTTAAAGAATAAACTGCATCCAGATCCAGATGTACTCACATGGAAAAACAGCCAAGATTCCTTTTTGGATTGAAAAAAAAAAAGTTGGAGATCACATGTATAATGTGATCCCACTCAATAAAGAAAATTATACAAATATATATTGTATAAATGTGCTTGATATTCATTCATTTAGGAAATATTTATTGAGCATCTTCTGTGTACCAGGCATTACACAAAAATCTCTGCCTAATCAGTTCTAATGAGATGGATGAAACTGGAGCCCATTATACAGAGTGAAGTAAGCCAGAAAGATAAAGACCAATACAGTATACAAATGCATATATATGGAATTTTAAAAGATGGTAACGACAACCCTATATGCAAAACAGAAAAAGAGACACAGATGTACAGAACAGACTTTTGGACTCTGTGGGAGAAGGCGAGGGTGGGATGTTTAGAGAGAACAGCATTGAAACAAGTATACTATCAAGGGTGAAACAGATCACCAGCCCAGGTTGGATGCATGAGACAAGTGCTCAGGGCTGGTGCACTGGGAAGACCCAGAGGGATGGGGTGAGGAGGGAGGCGGGAGGGGGGATCAGGATGGGGAACACATGTAAATCCATGGCTGATTCATGTCAATGTATGGCAAAAACCACTACAATAAAAAATTTAAAAAAAAAAAACCCTCTGCCTATACAGAACTTACATTCCAGTGGGGAAGATGGATAATTAAATTAGAGAAAAAGCAAAAGGTATATGTACAAAGGGCTAAGGAATTTAAAAAAAAAAAAAAAAAATCAGGGAAGGGGGAATAGAAGTGTCTAGTCTAGACCACTAGGAAGTATATTTGAGTAAAAAATGGAGGGAAGTGAGGGAGATCGTCAGGCTGCTGTCCTGAGGAGGAGCCTGGGAATTAACACAAGCAGAAGCTCTGAGGCAGGAGCAAGCCTGGAGGGTTCCAGCCGGTGGGGAAGGAGGGACTGAGCGAGCAGGAGCACGGTCAGGGCTAACAGGGCCTTGTAGACGTTGTGAGGACACTGCTTTCACCCTTACTGAGATGGGGTGTGTATGTTAGTCCCCAAGTCATGTTCAACTCTTTGCAACCCCATGGACTGTAGCTCCCAAGCCTCCTCTGTCCACGGATTTCTCCAGGCAAGAATACCGGAGTGGGCTGCCATTTTCTTCTCCAGAGGATCTTCCCGACCCAGGGATTGAACCTGGGTCTCCTGCACTGCAGGTGGATTCTTCACCATTGAAAAGCATCTTAGGAAAAAACATTAATAACGGTTAAGTGAGAAATGGGATTAGTAAGAGGTGTGGAAAAAATCTTTTTAATTTTCACATTATACATTTTTATACAGGTTTTAAATTTTTTTGAGTTTCTATGCCTTTTGTTATTAATTTTTAAACCAGTTCAAACTCAAATTTCTATTTTTAGTGGTAAAAACCATCACTCCAATAAATATATAAATTCAATTAATTTGCTACTTTTTTAATGGTCTGTGTTTTCTTAGATTACATATTTGTCTACCTGGCATCCATTCATCATAGAGCCAGTTATGTTAACAATATTCTCTTATTTTCTGTATTCTTGATACTCTGGGGTCCTTGCAGACCCAGAGGTAGACTGCGCCTTCCAGGCTTGACTAATTCCTCAAGGTAATAACAACTTGCCAAGGAACACACCTTTCATATGCAAACCAACCAGTCTCCCATCTATACCCCCAATGATCTCTTTATCTAACTCTCAAACAACCTAGCCAATGTTTCCCCCAGCCTAAATCAAATTGAGGGCCAGTTACCAAGCAAGAGGGACAGCCCCTATGTCCCAAGGCCCAATGTAGTTATTCAAGCTAGCCAGTTCTAAACCATTCACTCTGTCCTACCTTGCCTTTCACCAAGAAAGGCTCTTAATGATTCCTCCCCTCCCCTCTCCTGCCCATCCTTTCCCTGGGGGACTTATGTGATACAATGTAAAATCTTCATTCAACAGCCCTGACATCTCCATGCCAAGCCTCAAACCTCTATAAATTAAATCCTGGGAATAATTTTAGAACAGGTAGCTATGTTTCTTTAAAAATTCCAAGAATTTCCAAGAGAGGAAGAGGGACCATTGTGTTTTGTTTTTCATTTTAATTGCTGAATTAGCTTTATCCAGCTCATTCAAACTTCAGCTTATGTCCTTGAAAAGCAGAAAAGATAACTGAAAACTGTGAAGTGACAAAACTACAAATGGGATTTAGCTGAGCAGACTGTACCCTAGTTAAAAACAAAAACATAAAATCACCTCTTCCTCCTGCCACTCTCAATAATTGCTATAGAAAGGAGGCCTTGGGAATAGACAGCTGAACTGTGCAGGTGGTGTTAAATTTGAGGAAGTTTGTAGGTGAAGCCAGGATAGGGGGCTTCAGTTAGACCAGAAGAGGGGTGGATCACGGAAGAGCATCTGTTTCAGCCCTCAGACTTCCCTAGAACAGGCATTGAGATGTCTAATTAAAGGTGTCAGAGTAGAGTTTTTATATAAAAGAAAGATTTGACACAGAAGCCATTAGAGACCTAAAAGAATCTTAAAGTCAAACCAAATGTAAGTCAGAGAAGGTGCCTGAATGGGTGTTTAGAAGTCTAAGTCAGAGAAGGTGTGTGAATGAGTGTTTAGAAGTGTTCGTTGACCCTGATCAGCCTTTGAAAGGACAGCCAGCCATAAAGTGCAAATTATAGGTTTGCACTAGGGCAGGGGTCTGTAAATTCTTGGAAATGGTCAGATAGTAAATATTTGCAAGCCCTACTGTATCTGTCCCATCACCCCAACTCTGCCATTAAGCACAAAAGCAGCCACAGACTATCTAAACGAATGAGTGTGACTGGGTCCAAAAAAACTTCACTGATGGGCACTGAAATCTGGATTTTACACGATTTTCTCACGTCAAAAAATAGTATTCATCTTTTTTTTTTTTTTTTTCAACCATCTGAAAGTGTAAAAACCATTCTTAATTTCCAGGCTATAGTTTAATGACACTTTCCTTAGGGAATGAAGTTTAGAAGGCTAAAAAAAGATCTTAGGAGGAAAAAAAAAAATGCTGGCCTTTGGTTCTTTTTCTGAGGATATTTGTTGGTGTGGGAAATCTTGCAAAACTCCTCAGCAAGGAACTCCTCCCTCCATTGGGAATCTGTCTTGGTGCGTTCAAGCCTGTCTCACCCTCTGATCACCCGACAGGGTCCTAACCCCTCTTCCCAGGGTGCTGTGGGCTCCTCTGCGTGCTTGGCCAATGTTAAATTCCTGAGCTAAAGGAAACATCAGGGTGGACTTATTTATGAGCCATAAGAGCATTTCTTGGATTTGGGACCCAGAAAAGGCATCAAAATAACCTGATCCAGCTCATATTTTATAGCTAAAGAAACAGAGGCTCGGAGAGGGTAAATGGCTTGTCCAAGGTCACTCAGCTCTCTGGAAACAGGCCTGGGACTAGAATGCCCGCTTCTAAATTATGAAAACATTGGGAAGCTCTCTCAGGAAAAAAATTATGAAGCTTGTTAAGGAATTGAGGCTGGGGGGTGGGGCAGGGGATGAGTAATGTGTGGAGAGATTATGAGCACTTTTTAAAAGACATACAATATCATTAAAAGGCCATCACCACATTTACAGAATGTTTTTGTATTGCCAGTCCCACACTTGGGGCAAGGAGGAAGAAATCATGGAGCTCCAGGAGAGGGAAGGTGAGAAATACTTTCGCAAGGGCTGCTCAAATACACACCTTTACTAAGCATTGTCTACATATTACTACTACTAATAATAACATCTTCCATACATCAGTATTATACAGCAGTTCTCAGAGTGTGGTCCAGAACCCTACAGGGGTCCCTAGACACTTTCAGAGGCTCCATGAGGTCAAAATTGTTTTCACAATTTGCCTTTTTCACTGTCAATCTCTCAAAAATGTACTGCAGGGACTTCCCTGGCAGCCAGTGGTTAAGACCATGCTTCCAGCTGCAGGGGGCACCGGTTTAACCCCTGGTCAGGGAACTAAGATCCTGTATGCCAAGTGACCTGACCACATAGACACACAAAAAAATGTACAGCAAAATTTTCACAGGCAACTCCGTGTGTAAAATTGTAACAGACTGAATGCCAAATTAGACATAAAAATCTAACTGGTTTCTATCAAGCAAAATGTTAAAGAGATCTACAAAGAAAACTATCATACTTGCTAAATTATTTTTGTTTTAGAAAACATTGTCACTTTTCTCAAAAGTGTATTATTTGTTAAAATCTAATGGATTCACTATTATTTTTGAAATGAATCAACAAACAAGTATTTTAATTGCTCAGTTTTAATTTCTAATACAACAGATATCAATAAACAAACAAGTAACTTTTATTTGATTATAGTAAAGGAGTCCTGACCACAAAATTTGAAAATTCACTGACTTACGATTTTTCAGCTATTTTTCTCTCTCTCTCTCACACACATACACACACACAAATTAATTTGAAAGTGTTACTGAATTTTTGGCTTCCCAGGTGGCACAGTGGTAAAGAAGCCACCTGTGAGTACAGGAGATGCAAGAGACTCGGGTTGGATCCCTGGGTCGGGAAGATCCCCTGGAGTAGGAAATGGCAACCCACTCCAGTATTCTTGCCTGGGAAATCTCATGGACAGGGGAGCCTGGCAGGCTACAGTCCATGGGGTCACAAAGAGTTGGACACGACTGAGCGCACATTCACTACTACTCAAGTTTTAGTAACCTTTTATGCATTTTCTTAAAATATACTAAAATTATAACTACTATTATATGGTTTAAAATGGTG
The DNA here is from genome assembly GCF_019320065.1 of Cervus canadensis. Lineage (NCBI taxonomy): Eukaryota > Metazoa > Chordata > Mammalia > Artiodactyla > Cervidae > Cervus > Cervus canadensis. The sequence continues at coordinate 51,683,677 of NC_057400.1, read as the reverse complement.
CTTATCACCACAGAAATAAAATTCACATCACCACAGGAATAAAATTATAAATACCTAAGACAGAAAAACTCTACTGGACAAATGATGCAGTTTAATCAATAAATCAAACAATGCTCAAACTACTGCACTCATCTCACACGCTAGTAAAGTAATGCTTAAAATCCTCCAAGCCAGACTTCAACAATACGTGAACCATGAACTTCCAGATGTTTAAGCTGGTTTTAGAAAAGGGAGAAGAACCAGAGATCAAATTGCCAACATCCGATGGATCATCAAAAAAGCAAGAGAGTTCCAGAAAAACACCTATTTCTGCTTTACTGACTATGCCAAAGCCTTTGACTATGTGGATCACAATAAATTGTGGAAAATTCTGAAAGAGATGGGAATACCAGACCACCTGACCTGCCTCTTGAGAAACCTGTATGCAGGTCAGGAAGCAACAGTTAGAACTGGACATGGAACAACAGACTGGTTCCAAATAGAAAAAGGAGTACTCTTTCTATATATAGAAATATACAAAGCTGTATATTGTCACCCTCCTTATTTAACTTATACGCAGAGGACATCATGAGAAATGCTGGGCTGGAAGAAGCACAAACTGGAATCAAGATTGCCGGGAGAAATATCAATAACCTCAGATATGCAGATGACACCACCCTTATGGCAGAAAGTGAAGAAGAACTAAAGAGCCTCTTGATGAAAGTGAAAGAAGAGAGTGAAAAAGTTGGCTTAAAGCTCAACATTCAGAAGACTAAGATCAGGCATCTGGTCCCATCACTTCATGGCAAATAGATGGGGAAACAGTGGAAACAGTGACAGACTTTATTTTTCTGGGCTCCAAAATCACTGCAGATGGTGATTGCAGCCATGAAATTAAAAGATGCTTACTCCTTGGAAGGAAAGTTATGACCAACCTAGACAGCATATTGAAAAGTAGAGACCTTACTTTGTCAACAAATGTCCATCTAGTCAAGGCTATGGTTTTTCCAGTGGTCATGTATGGATGTCAGAGTTGGACTATAAAAAGAGCTGAGCACCGAAGAATTGATGCTTTTGAACTGTGGTGTTGGAGAAGACTCTTGAGAGTCCCTTGGACTGCAAGGAGATCAACCAGTCCATCTTAAAGCAGATCAGTCCTGAATATTCATTGAAAGGACTGATGCTTACACTGAAACTCCAATACTTTGGCCACCTGATGTGAAGAGCTGACTCATTTGAAAAAAAAACCCTGATGCTGGGAAAGATTGAGGGCAGGAGGAGAAGGGGACAACAGAGGATGAGATGGTTGGATGGTATCACCAACTCAATGGACATGGGTTTGGGTGGACTCTGGGAGTTGGTGATGGACAGGGAGGCCTGGTGTGCTGCAGTTCACGGGGTAGAAAAGAGTCGGACACGACTGAGCAACTGAACTGAACTGAATCAATAAATCAATGGCAAGAAAAGAAAGAGGGTGAGGAAAACAGATAGTAAGAAGATCTAGAAACCAAACGCAATATGCCTACCTCATAAGACCCTGATTCTAAGAAACCAATCATAACAAAGCACTCATGAGACAATGGAGGAAACTTGGATCCTCAGAAGATATTCGATGTTATTAAAGAATCGTTAGGGGGGATCAGGATGGGGAACACATGTAAATCCATGGCTTATTCATGTCAATGTATGGCAAAAAACCACTAAAATATTGTAAAGTAATTAGCCTCCAACTAATAAAAATAAATGAAAAAAATTTTTTCAATTAAAAAATAAAGAATCGCTAGTTTTATTTGTGTAAGAATGTGTTGCGGTTGTGTTTTTTTAAACAATCCTTACCTTTTAGAGATACATGCTGAATATTTATGGATAAAATCATTTGATATGTTGGATTTCCTTCCAAACAATCCAGTGGGAAGGGAAGTGAGAGATTTATAAACAAGACTGGCCATAAATTGATAATTATCAAATCTCGGATGTGGATAGATGAGATACCATTCCTTATACATTTGTGTATGTTTAGAAAAGTCTACAATAAAAAAAATTAATAGGTTGTCATGCTAAAAAAAAAAAAAAAAAGGTGAGAAACTACTTCCCTAACTCATTCTGGATTTCAGTCAGTTCAGTTCAGTCGCTCAGTCGTGTCCGACTCTTTGCGATCCCATGAACCGCAGCATGCCAGGCCTCCCTGTCCATCACCAACTCTCAGAGCTTGCTCAAACTCATGTCCATCGAGTTGGTGATGCCATCCAACCATCTCATCCTCTGTTCTTAATTTAGCCATTTGCAAATCAACGAGCCATATAATTTGGGGCAGGGAACCTAAACCTGGCCCTGCCTTATAATCTGAACATCAGATGGTTAAGAAAACACACTTAAAAAAAAAAAAAGTCCTCTGAGAAAAGACTGATGGAGAAAAGAGATGACTTCATAAGGTACTGGGTGCCCCAAGTGGCTCAGACAGTAGAGAATCTGTCTACAATGCAGGAGACCTGGGTTCAACCACTGGGTCAGGAAGATCCCCTGGAGAAGGAAATGACAACCTACTCCAGTATTCTTGCCTAAAGAACTCCATGGAGACAGGAATCTGCTGGACCACAGTATATGGGGTCGCAAAGAGTTAGAAATGACTGAGTGACTTTCACTCACTCATTCACTCACTCACTCATAAAGTATTAATCACTTAATATGTGTAAAATGCATTCAACTTAGGGTTCTATACTTACAGATACATACATGTAATCAAAAGATCATCTCAAAATTAGATGAACAGAGTTTAAGAAAAAATTAAGATTACTCTCTAAAACAAAACAAGACAGAGATCAAATATATTCAGATAGTATAAGAATATTAGGACAAAATTATATCAGTTCTAAATTAAAATTTGTGTAGCAAATAACCCATCCTTTATCATATTCCAAAAATGCAGACTCATGTTAGCTAAAAGTCAAAGCAACTAATTAGAAAAACATGGATGTTTTTACTAAAACAATTTTAAAATACCAGGCAAGATATGCTGGTAGAGGGGAAGAGAAGAAATCTAGAAATCTGGACAGCAAATTAAAAAGAATAGTTAAGAGGAGAAGAAAAAAAAGATGTTTTAGAAAAACAGAGGTCTAAAAGAAAGAAGTGAAGAGAGAGATTTACATCTTAATTATAACTGGTTAAAAGAAGAATGCATATAAGGGAGCTAACAGGGGGCCTGTGTGTCCAAAAAAGGAGACATCAAGTTCTTTAAACATTTATTGAGTATCTACTATATGACAAGCACTGAGAAGCAAAACTAAGTAAGACATAGTTCCTACCCCCAAGGAACCCCCAATCTAGTTCAAAGATAATCTGTGAATAAAATTACAGATAACCCTGAGTCATGGAATCCAAGCCAAAAACCTTACTTTCTCAGTGGAAAACCAATACTGTGTATTCTTCTTCTTTCTATTCTCCCCAGTGACTAATGTCACAACATAGTAGAAATTTAATTAACATTTGTTTTTGATTTCCAGGGGCTCTAACACAAGCTCTGACAGAAAGGATGGAAGGGTGAAATGGAAAATAGAACTCCAGGTAACTGTCAAACCATAAGATTACCTCAGCTTCCATTATCTCAGATTAGATGATTTCAAATACTCTAATCTTTTTTTTTCTCTTTAATTTCAAACAGTGATCTATGCACAAATGAATGTAGTAGTTTACTTTTGCATAGACATAAGAAATTAATGCTGAGTACAAGCAGTAATACAGAGAGAAAAAGTTCATGAACCTAAGTTCACAAAATTTATCTTAAAACAAAAAAAGTGCTTCCATTCATTCCTTTATGTTTTCGGATAATGGTAACATAATTATCAAAACTATGTACCTGTGTCATCCATAGTATAACTGTTAAGTGTCACCAAGGAAAATATAAATATAATATATAATCTTATATTAATTACTCTTTGATTAACTAATGGTAAGCTTTAAGATTTGCATAATAAGTGATTTCTACCTATTATTTTTCTAAAATAGGACACTTGTAGGATAAAATGTGAATATCCAAAAAAATCTGTTAACTAACATACATGAAATAAAATGTAAGGAAATTTCAATAACCCTGCTGGTCTCCAATTCCTTCATTCCAAAGAGGAAGCAGTTTGGGACTAAATCAAAATAATATTCCTTTCTCTATTTTAATGCATACCAGAAGTATTTGTCAAATACAAAAGACTATATTCTGCTTAAAATGCAGAAGTGAGAAACTATAAGTATTTGTTCACTATGCAAATAACATAATAGTTTTAGAAATGATAACGATACTATAATTCTTCACACTTCTAGATGCAAGAGAGAAGATAAACATGTGTGCCATAGCTTCAAATTGGATTTAAAATTACTTACAGTATTAAATAATTTAAAAGCTCTAAAAGTAATGCAAATGCAGGCCCTTAAATGATAAAAATACAAGTATCTCTAGAAAGGCAAAAGACATCACAAAAAGTTAATGTTTGGTTCATACCACTAATTGATATCTGTAAGTCACAACGTCAGACTGAGAACTTTAATAAATGATATCTAAATCAAGACATTTAACTAAAGCATATTAATCAAGATTGTGACTAAATCTTAAAAAGTAAGAATAATAATGATAATCTGCATGTTTCTTTTCTCTTTTCAATACAATCAGGATACTCACAGAGATACATTCTACCAACAATATGGGAATAAGCAATTTGTTCCCTAAGTCGTTATATAAAGAGGGGAATAAATATATATAGACCTCTACAAAAAAGGAGGAGGGAGAGAGATTGGTGAAATAGATTATCTCCTAAAAATCTAAGTTAAAGTCAAACACTTTCAGGACTTCTTAATTCTGCTCTATCACAATACAATCACAAATCAAATCACTTCAACCCCATAAAATAATTATTTCCTCTTCTGCAGAAGGCCAAATAAGTTTGATCAGAGGCATTTACGACCCAGCAAAAGAGACTGCCACACTGTGCCTACTACAAGGTATCTATGAGGTTATATAATTGATATTTAGTGTGCTTTTATTTAGTATATCATAGTCATCACATAAAAAACGGTAAGCCAAAAAAGAAAAGGTATCTGAAAAAATTCACCTCATTGCTAGTGCTAAACTTTGTTAATTGAGAACTTAAAAAGAGTACTAACAAAAAATGGATTAAACATACCTGGTTCATTATAGCCTTCTCTTAAATACTGAATAAGACAAAAAATAAATCTTGGAAGAACAAATTCAGACATCATCAGTAAGTCTTTGGGGACACAGGGAATATTTGAACTTGATTTAATTTGATGCCTTTTGCAAAACCTGTAATAGGAAAAAGAAAAAAAAATTAATGGTGCTGTCAAATCTGCTAAGAATATATTATTTCTATTTACAATATCCATAAACAGAATGTGGGCCAATATCAAAAGGAATGTCTTACTCTTTTTATGATTTTAAGGCACCAAGTTAAAAGTATGTAGTTTTAACTGGTCTTTAAATAAAAATTGGCACTGAGGAAGATTTCTTCCTAATAAAACATCATACCAGTTACATTTCAACTAGAATACAAAAAGAAATCTCGTTACCAACTTTATACTTTTTAACTGCAATTTATTAGTTTCAAGGATTAATTTATTACTTTTACTCTTTGTAAATCATTAAGCAAAAATTGATTATTTCCCAAACTTGGGAATTATAAACTGGGATTATTTCAAAAACTTGCATTTTCCATTCCTTAACTATTTCGAACTTATTGCATTAATGAATAGATAAGTGATATAAATACTTAAGAGTTTATTTGAAAAGTATATACACTTAAGTATGCACATTTCTTCTGATCTTACTTATACTAATTTTAAAGTATAACTGGTATATTTGAGCAAAATCGAAGTAAACTATTTTATATTTATAATCTGAATGGTCATAAATAAGGTATTTTGTGACCAAACACAAAATAAACACACTAAACATAAAACAGACCTAGAAAGAAACTTATTACAACAGATGGAGAAACTATTTTAGCTGAAAAACATAAAAAATCTGAATAGAGAAAAACCACATTCCCAAATGGAAAAAAACTTAAAAAAAAAAAAAAGTCTCTTCCACCAAATGCAATGATATTACATTTAAATTTCAATGGGACTAATCACAAACTAATTCTAAAGTTCAAATGGAAAATCATATGTGTGAAAGAAAATAAGTAAAATGTCTTACAAAATGATTAATGATAGTGATCTACACTTTAAAACATAAGACAAACCCAATATAATTTAAAATATGCAGTAATGTCTCCATAATGACCCATATGGGAAAAGAATCAAAAAAAGAGTGGATATATGCATATATATATAACTGATTCACTTTGCTGTAAACTATATGCCAATAAAAAAATTTTTAATAAAAACAAAATAAAATCTGTGATAATATGATATCAATAAACCACAATGGATTCTAGAAACAGACTATGTAATACCTAAGTCAATTAATGTGTGGTGGGGTGGGTAGAAAATTTTCAATAAATTGCTAAAGGACTAATTGGTTACATGCAGGAAATAAATTTGATCCTTATCTTATACCATATACAAACTATACTCCACATAGATGAAAAATCAAGCAGGAAAAAATTTACCAGGAAGAAAATAAACTATTACTCACATTATCTCAAAGAACAGAAGTCAAAGTAAGATTTAAAACCAAAAGTCATAGAAGATAAAAACTGGCTACACAAATTAAAAGTTTCTATGCAGAAAACAACTACAAACTGGAAAAAAACATTTATAACATATAAAATATTAATATCTATGATCTTTAAACTCTCAAAAAATGGGTTAAAAAGAAAATAATTCATAAAAAAAAACAGCCAAGGTCATGGGCAATTCACAAAAGAAGTGAATGACCAACAAACATATGAAAAGATATTCAAGTTCTGCAATAATCAAATGAATGAAGCTATTAAAATAAAAAATGAGCAATTAGAAAATCACCATTTTGTGATACCTATAAAATAACTGTCCCACGCAATGGAGTCATTAAAGAAAAGCTTAAAGAGAAATTTTCCACTTAGAGAGCAGACTGTTACATCCATATCAATCTTAGTATCACCAGAAGAGGGGAAAAAAAAAAATCAGATGCTATGATGCTTCTGAAGTACACAGTGCCATTTACAAAGAGTTTTTACCAAACAAGTTGAACCGAAATGACACTAGGGCTAAGTAGTGAAGTCTCTAGAGCTAAGAGATAAAGAAACAAGTTAAATGACACCATAAGAAAGCAAATAGAAAAATCATGAAAGTAGAACATTATTTAGGACAACTGACTCCACTGCAACTGATCACTGCAAGCTGCCAGTGGCTGACAGAAAAAGGAGGCAGAAGGAGCACGGTTAAAGGGCCTGAGACACCCAGTAGCCAAACATAACATGTGAACGGATTCTAACCTAAACCAACTTGGAAAAGGCATTCTTTAGAAAACAGAAGTCCAAATAAGAACTGAGTACTAGTTTGTTAAATAATTTTACTAGGTAAAATAATGGCATTGTGGTTATGTAAGAAAATGTTCATGGATATTTAACAGTAATAAGGAATTAACTTTGTTGAGGTATGACAACAGCATTGTGGTTATCACTGAATAGGTCAGTCTTGTCTTTTAGATATCTCTATATAAATGTTTATGAATAAAATGCTACAATGTATGAGACTAGCTTCAAAATAATTTGGTTGTGTAAAGGAAAATAAGTAGGAGTATACCAAGCCCAGCTTGAGTTGATAACTGTAGAAACTGGGAGACTGATAAGGGGTTTTGTTACACTCATTCAGCAGAATGTGGGCCAACGTCAAAGCCAATAAAGTACCACCACTTTCAGATTTTTAAGACATCAAGACAAAAGAATGTAGTTTTAATTGGTCCTTAACAAAACATCACCAAAGGAGTTTTTTCCTAATAAAATGTTGTATCAATTAAGTTACACTCATTGCTTTTATACCTGTATGAAATTTTCTCCACTAAAAGGCTAAAAATTTTTTTAAAGAAGGAAAATATACTGAAACATATAAGGCAGTGATCAAACATGTTTGGGATTTGTTTCAAAACATTTTGGCAAAAGAGAAAAAAGAAGCAAACGAGGCAAACATGTCAAAAATCTTGATAAATATTGAGTCCAATGATAGGTGTGTGGAGGTTCAAAGTTCTATCTTTACCTTTGTGTATGGTTGAAATTTTTTATAACATAAAAATGTTTTTTCATCTTGCAGATTAGGGAAAATTCACTTTATTAACTCGCTGGAAAGCATGTTCAGAAATTTGTTATCATACACATGGAAGGATAAATAGATCCAGTTCTGGATGACATTTTAACAATATCTATTAATACTCTGGGCTTCCCTGGTGGCTCAGACGGTAAAGAATCCGCCTGCAATGTGGAAGACCTGGGTTCAAGCCCTGAGTTGGGATGATCCCCTGGAGGAGGGCATGACAACCCACTCCAGTATTCTTGCCTGGAGAATCCCATGGACAGAGGAGCCTGGAGGGCTACATTCTGTGGGTGGCAAAGAGTCAGACACAAATGAGCAACTAAGCACAGAACAGCATTAACACTTTAGGTATTCATAACCTTACCTGAGCATTTCTATTTCTTGTAATTAGACAGAAATAATTCTAAATTTGCAAGAATATATCTACAGATATAGTCACTGTACCACAGTTTGCAATGCAAGGAAGTTAGGAATTACTCATGTGTTCAGTAATAAAGATTAACCAAAATTTTGTAGATCAATAAAAAACACTGAATTTGTTATAAAGAATGAGGTAGATCAACAAGTACTGAAGTGGAATTATATCTAAAATAAATGAGAAAAGAATTGCATACCATACATATAAATGTACATATATATAATCTTTTATAAATAAAATTTTGGACAAAGAATAGAAAAAATAACATCGGTAAGAATAAAAATATTTAGAGAAATGTACACCAAATTTTGTAGAAATTAACTGAAAATGGGATACAGCATACTTTTACTGTCTACATTAATTGTGCCTACTGTGAGGCTGCCAGGGTTAATACCATGACGGGCGGCCTGGACCTAAGTTTTAGCTTCCCCCGAAATGGTAAGATTCCCTACCCCCATCAGGTAACCTGGAGCCAGCCAATCAATATGCGTCCAGTAAGAACAAAGGGAGAGCTGAAAAGCCCGCGAAAGTCTGTACCGATAGAATTACTTTGCAAACATGTAACCAATCCGCTTAAGCCAGCTACTAACCGCTTTTGCATATCTTATAAATCTGTGTAACAAGCTTGAGCTCGGCGCTTTCTGACCCTGCACCACTGTGATGTTTGTGGCAGAAGGCCCTGGCTCGAGACAGTAATAAACTTCCCTTTTTGCGAGTTGCATTGTCTTGGAAGCCTTCTCTCTCTTCCCGCTCGGGGATTCGGACATCGAGCATAACATTTGGGGGCTCGTCCGGGATCCCTTGACCGGGAGAAGGGAACGCTTACAGGACAAAGGGGAAGGATAAATAATAACACCGGTGCTCAGGAAGCAGGGAGGTATCTGGCACAGAAAGAAGGCTTTTTATAAACGGGGAGCCAGCCGGCGTAAGGCCAAGGCCAGCGGACGCGCTGGGTGGCAGCCGACTCCGCGAGAAGGCTTTTTATAAAGGGGGAGCCAGACGGCGTAAGGCCGGGGCCAGCGGACGCGCTGGGCGGCAGCCGACTCCGCGAGAAGGCTTTTTATAAAGGGGGAGCCACACGGCGTAAGGCCGGGGCCAGCGGACGCGCTGGGCGGCAGCCGACTCCGCGAGAAGGCTTTTTATAAAGGGGGAGCCAGACGGCGTAAGGCCGGGGCCAGTGGACGCGCTGGGAGGCAGCCGACTCCGCGGGAAGTAAAGTTCCTCTCCCGACCCCGAGTCTGGTGAACAGCGGACGCCATTCGGTAAGGTGAATCTGCTACCGGGAGGCAAGAAAATTCAGGGGGCCCGAAAACCCAGCGCTGTGTCGTCGGCCGACGTTTGTTTGTCCGTGTGTTTGTCTTTGGCTCTCCGTGTTTTTGTGTGTGCCGGCATTGTCTCTAGTCTCGTTCTCTTCTGGTGCATCGTTCTTTCTCACTTCTGACTTATTCTCTCTCTCCCTTACCGTTTATTCTTTGACCATGGGGCAGGGAGAATCTACCCCACTTTCTCTCATGACTGACCATTTTTCAGATGTCAGGGCCAGGGCCCATGACTTGTCTTTGCTAGTCAAAAAAGGTAAATTAATAACTTTTTGTTCTGCAGAGTGGCCCGCCTTTCAGGTTGGATGGCCTCCGGAAGGCACCTTTCAACCGTCCATCATACAGGCTGTGAAGGAGAAGATTATGGCTCCTGATCCCTGGGGCCATCCGAGTCAAGTCCCCTATGTCATGGTCTGGCAGGATCTAGTGGAAAATCCGCCTAAATGGTTAAAACCTTTTGTTTACAAACTTCCTAGTTCCTCCAGTTCACAGGTCCTGGTGATGGAGACCCCCCCGGAGGAAACCAAAAAGAAAGAGGACCCAAAACCAGTCCTTCAGGAATCATCTTATCCAAACCTGATAGATCTAGAAACGGAGATAAGGCCTCCGCCATATGTGCCCTCCTTGCAATCCCCTCCGAGGAGAGAAGCTCCCACAGGTGAACCAAGAGGATTAAGAGGGCAAACGGGAACCGACCGTGAGGGGGGACCGGCATTGGGGACCCGGGGGAAAACTAAGGGAGATAGGGGTAAGCAAGACCCTGGGGACCTAGAGTTACCTTCATCCACTGTTCAGGCGCTCCCCGTCCGAGTGGGACCAACTAACCCGGATGGAGAGCGAATCTATCAGTACTGGCCCTTTTCCACGAGTGACCTGTACAATTGGAAGACCCAAAACCCTCCTTTCTCAGAGAAGCCCCAAGGCCTCATTGACCTCTTAGATTCCATTTTGTTCACTCATAATCCCACCTGGGATGATTGTCAGCAGCTGTTGCAGGTGCTCTTCACCACGGAAGAACGGGAGCGAATTCTGGCAGAGGCACGGAAACGGGTACCAGGGGTCGACGGGAGGCCAACCGCCCAGCCTCATCTTGTGGACGAGGGGTTTCCTCTGTTGCGGCCTAACTGGGATTTTGAGCGGGTGGAAGGTAGGGAGCGTCTCCGAGTGTACCGCCAGACTCTAATGGCTGGCCTGCGGGCTGCAGCAAGAAAGCCGACAAATTTGGCAAAGGTAAATTCAGTAAGGCAAGAGCCCACTGAAAGCCCGGCAGCCTTCCTAGAGAGGCTGATGGAAGCTTTCAGGCAATATACACCTATGGACCCCCAGGCTGAGGAGTCACGCGCTGCAGTTTTGTTAGCGTTTGTGAATCAGGCAGCCCCAGATATTAGGAAGAAATTACAAAAGGTAGAGGGATTGGGAGAACAGACAATACAGGATTTACTGAAAGTAGCTGAAAAGGTATTTAATAATAGGGAAACCCCAGAAGAAAGGGAAGAGCGAATTCGGCGGGAGAAAAGGGAATTAGCGGAAAAGATCAGGAAAGAAGAGAGGGAACATAGGGCGAGGGAAAACCGGAAGAACCAGAAGGAGCTAGCCCAGATTCTTTTTGCGGGGTTAAAGGCCGGAACGGAATTGAGGGAACCTCGAGACCCCCGGACGGGAGAAAAAGAAAAACCAAAAAGGCAGGCCCTAAAGAAGGATCAGTGCGCCTACTGCAAAGAACAGGGGCACTGGAAAAACGAGTGCCCTAAGAGGGACTCAAGGAGAGGAATGACCCAGAGAGAGAAAATCCCCCCCGGAACTCGAGTTCTATATGCAGGGGAAGACAGTGACTAGGGGAGTCGAGACTCGGCACCCCTCCCCGAGTCCTGGGTAACCATACATGTGGAGGGGAAACCCGTTGGCTTCATGGTAGATACTGGCGCCCAACACTCTGTTTTAAATAAAAAACTGGGACCAATGTCTAAGAAAGCCAGCTTAGTGCAAGGAGCCACGGGGACAAAAAGATATTGTTGGACCACAGAACGGAAAGTAAATCTGGGGACCCACCAGGTGTCCCATTCGTTTTTGGTGATACCAGAATGCCCAGCCCCTCTACTTGGAAGAGACTTGTTGACTAAAGTTAATGCTCAGATCCATTTTGACCCCGGGGGAATGTCAGTCACGGATGGACTTGGACAACCGATACATGTCTTGTCCCTAGCCTTAAGGGATGAATACAGACTTTTTGCGCCTAAGTCCTCAGAGACCATAGCACTAGATGTACAACCGTGGGTCCATAAATATCCATTGGCCTGGGCAGAAACAGCAGGAATGGGACTAGCTAAACAGAGACATCCGGTCGTCATCGAGCTAAAGGCCGAGGCAGTTCCTGTGAGGGTGAAACAGTACCCTATGAGCCAAGAAGCTCGGCGGGGGATCACTCCCCACATTCGACGGCTCATGGAGGCCGGAATTCTCAGGCGATGCCAATCCCCTTGGAACACCCCCTTACTGCCGGTGAAGAAGCTAGGGGGGACAGATTACAGACCTGTCCAAGACCTGCGAGAAGTCAACAAACGGGTGAGTGACATACACCCAACTGTCCCTAACCCGTATACCCTCCTGACCAGTTTACTGCCTGAGTACACTTGGTACACTGTGCTGGACTTGAAGGATGCCTTTTTCAGCCTACCCCTGGCAGTCTAGAGCCAGGAGATATTTGCCTTTGAGTGGACTGAGGGGGAAGGCCAACCGGTAGTACAATTAACTTGGACCCGCCTCCCACAGGGGTTCAAGAACTCCCCTACCTTGTTTAATGAGGCTCTGAGTGAGGACCTCTACGAATATCGGGCTTGCCACCCAGAGGTCATTCTGCTACAATATTTAGATGACCTTATGTTGGCTGGAACCACAGAGGAAGCTTGCGGCCGTGCCACTGGGGACCTATTACAGACCCTAGGCATCTTGGGGTATCGCGCTAGCGCAAAGAAGGCACAAATAGCCCAGCAAGAGGTCACCTATTTGGGGTATAAGATCAGGCAGGGGCAAAGGTGGCTAACCCAGGCCATGAAAGAAACAATATTGCAGATACCAGAGCCCAAAAACCCCCGCCAGGTGAGAGAGTTTCTGGGGACTGTTGGATATTGCAGACTGTGGATTATGGGGTTTGCTGAGAAGGCCCGGCCCTTATATGAGGGAAGTAAAGAGACCCCAAAGTGGACTTGGACTGAGCCAATGAAACAGGCTTTCCAGACACTCAGACGGGCCCTACTAGAAGCCCCAGCCCTTGCCCTGCCTAACCCAAATAAGCCATTCCAGCTGTTTATAGATGAAAAGCAAGGAATAGAAAAGGGGGTCTTGACTCAACAATGGGGACCATGGAAGCGGCCGGTAGCATACCTTTCGAAGCGATTAGACCCGGTGGCCGCTGGGTGGCCCCCTTGCCTTCGCATCATTGCAGCTACAGCCCTCCTCGTCTGCGACGCTGACAAGTTGACGTATGGACAGCAACTCTCGGTTTACACCCCCCACGCCGTGGAAGGGGTTTTAAAGCAGCCGCCGGGTAAGTGGATCTCCAATGCCCGCTTGACACACTACCAGGCCTTGCTGCTCGATGCCCCACGGGTGCGTTTTCAGGCCCCTTGCTTCCTAAATCCGGCCACGCTCCTACCCAACCCAGAGAAGGACAGCCCTCTCCATGATTGCAGTGAGATACTGGCTGAGGCCCTGGCGGCACGAAAAGACTTAACTGATGTACCCCTAAGCAACAGTGAGCTAGTATGGTTCACCGATGGGAGCAGTTATGTAAAAGATGGGCAAAGGAAGGCGGGAGCCGCCACAGTTGATGATTCAGGGCAGACGATATGGGCTGAGACACTACCCCCAAACACTTCTGCACAAAAAGCAGAATTGATTGCCCTAATACAGGCTCTGGAGCAAGCCAAAGGGAAGAGAGTCACCATTTTTACTGACAGCCGATATGCTTTCAGCACTGCCCATATTCAAGGTCCCATATACCAAGAAAGGGGATTTCGGACAGCTGAGGGAAAAGAGGTCAAAAATCTGCCTGAGATTCGCAGGCTCTTGGAAGCTGTCCAACTACCCCGGGCAGTAGCGATAGTACATGTCCCCGGTCACCAGAAGGGAGAAGACCCTAAGGCGCGGGGCAATCGTGCTGCTGATGCGGCCGCTCGAGAAGCGGCTAGCCGGGACTACGCCGCCCCCATATTAGCCGTGGGACTTCCACCCCCTGGTATGGGGACCTTGCCACCAGTTCCCGAATATTCCCTCCCTGATCTCGCCTGGATCAACAAGGATACCACCCTCCAGAAAGATGACCAAGATGGATGGTACCGAGACCAAAACAACAACCTGATCTTGCCTGCCACCCTGGGTCGTCACCTGTGTGAACACCTGCACACAACTACACACTTGGGAGAAAAAAAGACCCTAACACTTCTCCAGATGGCCTGCCTGAGGTTCCCTCGACAAAATGCAACTGTACGAGAGATAATTCAAGCCTGCGAAGCGTGCCAGCTGATGAGGGCAGAGAAGAAGCAGCACTCGGGAACGAGGTACTGAGGGGAAAAGCCAGGGCAACATTGGGAGATAGATTTCACCGAGGTAAGGCCAGGCAAGTATGGGTACCGCTATCTGTTGGTACTGGTAGATACCTTCTCGGGGTGGGTAGAAGCTTTCCCCACTAAGGGAGAGACAGCAATAGTGGTTGCTAAAAAGATCTTAGAGGAGATAGTGCCTAGGTATGGGCTGCCAGTGACTATGGGCTCTGATAATGGACCTGCCTTTGTGAGCCAGATTGTACAAGGGCTGGCCCAAGCTCTGGGGACGAAATGGAAGTTACATTGCGAATATAATCCCCAGAGCTCAGGACAGGTTGAGAGAATGAATCGGACCCTAAAAGAAACTTTGACAAAGTTGGCAATAGAGACTGGCGGGGACTGGGTGACCCTCCTCCCCTTTGCACTCTTTCGGGCACGTAACACCCCTTATAAGCTGAATCTTACTCCTTTTGAGATTCTGTATGGAAGACCCCCTCCTGTGTATCCTATTTTCGAAGGAAAATGTCTGCCACCCCCTACTTTGGGACAATTCCAGCAAACTCTGATAGCATTAAGTAAGGTGCATAACCATGTTTGGAAATTGATTCGAGAGATACATGAGGGCCAAAACAAGAGGGCCCTCCCCTCACATAATATTAGCCCAGGTGATTGGGTTTGGGTAAAACGACACCAATCTAAAGTATTAGAACCTAGATGGAAAGGCCCTTATGTCGTTCTCCTTACCACTCCTACCGCTGTCAAGGTCGACGGGATTGGACCCTGGGTTCACTGCAATCACGTGCGGCAAGCCACATCGGAAGAACAGGAAAAAGCGCGGCAGAATGGAAGGCGAGTCCTCACCCGTCAAATCCTTTGAAACTGAAACTCGTCCGCTGGGAGGCCTCCTAATTCTCCTGCTGGTGGCAGCTCTCATCGACCCAGGAGCGACCAGTCATAACCCCCATCAACCTGCTAAGATCACATGGAAACTCAACGACGGGCAAACTCATGAGCTGCTCAATGAGACCTCAGGAATCCACCCTCCAAACACCTGGTGGCCGGACCTGAACTTCGACCTCTCAAGCCTCTTCGCAAAGCAGGACGGTCTCTATGATAAGTACTATAGGGATGGGATAAAAAACCATAGGTTGGGGTTTTGGGCTTGCCCGGGCTATGTAAAAAATAACTGGAAAACCTGTGGTGGCATAGAAAGCTATTATTGCAGGAGCTGGAGTTGTGTGACCTCTTGTGATGGACCCCAGAGGTGGGATGTCGGAAACAGAGATCTAGTTAGCTTCACCTTCAAGGACCGTAGACACCAGGGGCCTCAGGTACGAGTACGATTTAACCAGGAACGGGCGAAAAAAGAAAACCGCTGGACCTCAGGACTGACTTGGGGTTTTCAGCTTCACGTAAATTGGCCCGGCCCCTACCCAGGCAAGCTTTTAATCATTAAACAGGTTATTGAGCCGGTGCAGGTACATAGTTTAGGTCCCAATCTGGTCAGAGCATTACAGGGGCACAAGGCGACCCCCAAGCCAACCCCCTTCAGACCAAGCTTGCCAGGAACATTTAACATCTCCTCTACCCCTAGCCTCAGAGGCAAACTGACAGAAACCCCTGGCCCTCTGGCTGTTACCATTAGCTCAGCAATTCAGGACCCCCTATGGGCCTTAGTGAATGCAGCCTTTACGGTCTTAAACCATACCAACCCTAATGCAACCCAGTCCTGTTGGCTTTGTTATAATCTTCACCCCCCCTTCTATGAGGCCACAGGCCTCAATGTCTCTTACCACTTATCTTCAGGCCAGAACCCACCCCCATGCCGATGGGAAGAACGCAAGGTTGGCCTCACAATGAACGAAGTTTGGGGACAGGGACTCTGTTTGGGCACAGTGCCACGTGATAAAACTTCCCTCTGTGCCCGGACTATTAGTAACCTACGCTTATATGGCAAAAATTGGATTGTGCCAGAGGTTGGGGGCTGGTGGATTTGTTCACATACTGGGCTAACCCCATGTTTAAATGTGAAGGTTTTTAACCAGAGTCAAGAATTCTGTGTTCTGGTTGCTGTAATGCCAAAAATCTTATACCACTCTGAAGAGGTTATGTACTCACATTGGGACCGAGAATTGCCAAGACAAAAGAGAGAGCCAATCAGTGCGAACACCATGGCAGCCTTGTTCAGTCTTGGGCTGGCAGGAGCAGGGACAGGAATAGCTTCACTATCTCTGCAAGGCCAAGGGTTTTCTTCCCTACGAGCCGCCATAGATGAAGATATAACTCGCATAGAAGAATCAATCAGCCACTTAGAGAAGTCTCTGACTTCCTTGTCTGAGGTGGTCTTGCAGAATAGGAGAGGATTAGACTTGATTTTTCTCCAACAGGGTGGGGTCTGCGCGGCTCTGGGAGAAGAATGTTGTTTCTATGCAGACCATACAGGAGTGGTAAGAGAATCTATGGCAAAAGTAAGAGAAGGGCTGGCGCAACGAAAGAGGGAACGGGAGGCCCAACAGGGATGGTTTGAGTCTTGGTTTCAACGCTCCCCCTGGCTGACCACCTTAGTTTCCACCCTCCTGGGCCCGCTCATAGTGCTATTATTAACACTTACATTTGGCCCTTGTATTTTAAACCGGCTAATGTCATTTATTAAAGAACGTCTAAATACCATTCAGATTATGGTATTGAGGCAGCAATATCAAATGGTAGCCCAGGATGAAGAGAAAGATTCCTCTACAGGAACAAGAAGACAGGGGGGAATGTGAGGCTGCCAGGGTTAATACCATGACAGGCGGCCTGGACCTAAGTTTTAGCTTCCCCCGAAATGGTAAGATTCCCTACCCCCATCAGGTAACCTGGAGCCAGCCAATCAATATGCGTCCAGTAAGAACAAAGGGAGAGCTGAAAAGCCCGCGAAAGTCTGCGAAAGTCTGTACCGATAGAATTACTTTGCAAACATGTAACCAATCCGCTTAAGCCAGCTACTAACCGCTTTTGCATATCTTATAAATCTGTGTAACAAGCTTGAGCTCGGCGCTTTCTGACCCTGCACCACTGTGATGTTTGTGGCAGAAGGCCCTGGCTCGAGACAGTAATAAACTTCCCTTTTTGCGAGTTGCATTGTCTTGGAAGCCTTCTCTCTCTTCCCGCTCGGGGATTCGGACATCGGGCATAACACCTACAATGTTTAAATTTTGTAAGATAAATATATGTATAACTGTGTAATCAAAAGGAAAAAACCTACCCCCAAAATGAACAATAAGTTATGCCATTCATTTGGCTTTAGTTTGACAATTTGAACGTTCATTCTTAACCTTTTTTGGCTAATAGACCCTTTTCAGAATCTAATGAAAGTTATAACTCTTTCTTAAGAAAAATATACACAAACACAAAAAAATAAAACAGAGTGCTCACATACTACTTAAGTCTATCTACCCTTAAAGCAGAGCTTCCAAACATCAGGTCAACATATTATAGTGTAGAAACAGGTAGACTGCCTCAGTCCTCACATAGATAGACGGGCAGGGTCTGAGCAGCCTCCTCAGCTGCTTCTGTGTCCCATCCAAATATCATTTCCATATTTATCACAGAATGAAAAAAGTTAGGAAAAAAAAAAGTCACACCTTAAGGTCTTCACTGGTGGCTCAGCTGGTAAGGAATCCACCTGTAATGTGGGAGACCTGGGTTCAATCTCTGGGTTGGGAAGATCCCCTGGAGAAGGGAATGGTTACTCGGTCCAGTATTCTGGCCTGGAGAATTTCATGGACGAGATAGTCCATGGGGTCGCAGAGTCAGACAGAACTGAGCAACTTTCACTTTTCATTACACCTAGAAGTCCAAATCTTTATTTAAAGGAAAATAGGAACTTAAGAACTTCTTTCAGATGGGGTACACAAAATCTAAGTAAATTCAAAGAAACTTTTAAAATTCTCCTCTAAATCTAATATAATTTAACTGAAGTGCTTATAAGCATGAATGTAGAAACAGAAAGCTTTCTTAGATGCTTTCTGTGTACGAAAGAAATGAATTCAAAACAGCTACTGAACGGAGAGTGAAGAACATTTGAACAGTGTCAAATGGCTTTGAGGAATAACATTTCAACCTGGAACAAAGGTGAAGGAACAGCAAGAATGGTCTAAGCAACTTAGAAACTGAGGTCACAAAATAACTATAAGATACTATGCGTGTGTGCTAGGTCACTTCAGTTGTGTCCGACTCTTTGCGACCCCATGGACTGTATAGCCCACCAGGCTCCTCTGTCCATGGAATTCTCCAGGCAAGAATACTGGAGTGGGCTGCCATTTCCTTCTCCAATAAGACACTATGAGATTGACAAACAAAATTGGTTTTTGCATTTTAGTCTGAGAAATAATACAGGTAACTAAAGCATCTTATTACACAGCAAGTGCTCAATAAAGGTTTGGTGAAACAAAGATTTAATCTGATAGCAGAATTCCAAAAATGATTTCAAGGGCATCCAATTAAAGAAAAAACAGAACTCATTTAATAATCCCAATTTTCAAATATGTTTTTAGAACCACTATACGCCTGGCACTTAGGCCTTAGGAATAGAGGCCTTGCTCTCATGCAGCTAACTTCCTATCGAGGGGAGAAGTGGGTTGAGGCAGAGGATAGAGAAACAAATTAATACGAAAAATAAGCTCTACAAAATAATACCATAGCATGATTTAGAGAACGGGTCAATAGGCACCTTTAAGTTGGGTTTGTCAGGGAAGGCCTTTCTGAAGACTTGACATCTGGGCTACGGACCAAATGAAATGAAGGAGCTAGGCTACGCATGCAAAGCTCTGTGGATTGAGTATATTGTCAAGAGGTATGACAAATGCGACTACATACAATCAGGTTCTAAAGATCTCTCCCCAGGTGAATAGAGACAGGGCTTTTAGACAATCGGTATGGTTCCGAAGGAAAAATGGCAGGAAGTAATGCGTTTGCATTTGCAATTCACAGGTCACAGATTTTTTCTTCAAGGAACACATCAGTTCTGAATGAGTAAGAAGGTTAAATATTTCTTAGTGAAGCAGGATGTTATGGCAATAAATAGGATGGTCAAATAGAACTATAGAAACAGTTGATAAAACAGCATCTCCATATTTTATTTTACCTCAACTTTTTAAAAAATCTTCATTGAACTGAAAGAAAATTGCCCAAAAGCAAAGTGTTCAGCTCAATGAAGTATCACAAACTGAACACATCCATGCTAGCAGCAATCAGGTCAAGCAACAAAATATTATCAGCATCCCACAAACCCTCCATGCGATTCCACCAATACCAAATTTAAATGACTAAAAACAGAGTTCCTATATGCTGAAAAAAGACAGGGGGCAGGACAGGACAGGAGGGAAAGGGATAGGATGGCAAGAAAGAAAAAGGACCAGAGGATTCTGATCATCCATTTGCAAATCACTAAGACTTGGCTGCGGGGAAGAAGGGCATAGAAAAGCATCTGAGATAAGCTCCCCTAAAAATGAGACTATGGCATGTACATTACATTCCTAATTTAGCACAAATTACATGCAAAGAATAATTTCACATATAATCTAAGGTAATTCATAGAGAGAGGGCTTTCTTGGTAGCTCAATGGTAAAGAATCCGCCTGACAATGGAGGAGATGCCGGGTTCAATTCCTGGACCCGGAAGATGTCCTGGAGAAGGAAATGGGAACCCACTCCAGTATTCTTGCCTGGAAAATCACATGGACAGAGTAGCCTGGCGGGCTACAATAAATGGGGTCACAAAAGAGTCAGACACAACTTAACAACTAAACTAAGCAACTAGACAACAATGACAATTTATAGAGATCCCTAGAAAATCATGCATCCCAAATTAAAAGCCCCTGAAATAATCTCTTCACTTTACAGATAGGGAAATATCAGAAACACTAATCGACCTATCTAATAAAATTGCTAAAAGATTCCTGAAGATCACAAAAGGCCTATCATAAAGATATATACGGTATGCAACAAATCTATGTACATAATTTGACCTCAGTAAAAATATCAATAAAGAATAAACAAGGTGATTCTAAAGTTCTGATGGAAAATTAAAAGCTAAGAATCTTCTGTAAAATAAATCTAATGAGAGTAGTTTTATCAGGTACTAATTTATTTTAAGGTTAGAATAATCAAAACAGTGTTGCTATCCAGCCTTTAGGGAGTTTACATTCTAGAGATTAGACATTAATGATAAATGCAATTAAGTAAACTATAAAATAAACAAAGAGGGAGTTTGGACAGAAACTCACCTATATGTGTTCTCACCTTGTATCTCTATATTTCTACATCTTTCACATGCATGGCTTGAGTAAAGGACAGATTAACCTCATGTCTAAAACTGTTATATTACATGAATAGTTAAGAAATAAAAGGAAACACTTTAAATTCCATTGAGATAGGTTTAATATTATTTACTGGGACCTAAAGTACTAGAAAAGCAAAAGATTAATGAAAATTAAAAGTTCTAATTGGGAAAGGAGTACATCAAAGTTGTATATTGTCACCCTGCTTATTTAATTTATAAAAAAGCAGAGTACCAAAAAAAAAAAAAAAGCAGAGTACCTCATGTGAAATGCTTGGTTGGATGAAGTATAAGCCAGAATCAAGATTACTGGTATCAGTAAAGTAATTATCCTTCAATAAAAAATAATTTTTAAAAAATTAAAAATTAAATTTAAAAAAAATTACTGGGAGAAATATCAACAACCTCAGATATGCTGATGACACCACCCTGATGGCAGAAAGCAAAGAAGAACTAAAGAGCCCTTTAAAAAAGGTAAAGAGGAGAGTGAAAAAGCTGACTTAAAACTCAACATTCAAAAAACTAACATTATGGCATCCAGTCCCTGTCCTGTGGTGCTAGGTCACTTCACGGGAAATAGATGGGGAAACAATGGGAAACAGTGAGAGACTTTATTTCCTTGGACTCCAAAATCACTGTGGACAGTGACTGAAGGCATGAAATTAAAGGACACTTGCTCCTTGGAAAAAAGTTATGACCAACCTAGACAGCATATTAAAAAGCAGAGATATTACTTTGCCGAGAAAGGTCCGTCTAGTGGAAGCTATGGTTTTTCCGGTAGTCATGTACAGATGTGACAGCTGGACAATAAAAAACACTGAGCACCAAAGAATTGATGCCTTTGTCCTGTGGTGCTAGAGAAGACTCTTGACAGCCCCTTGTACTGAAAGGAGATCAAACCAGTCAATCCTAAAGGAAAGCAACCCTAAATATTCATTGGAAGGACAGATGCAAGCTGAAGCTCCAATACTCTGGCCACCTGATTCGAAAAGCTGACTTAGTGGAAAAGACCCTGAGGCTGGGAAAGATTGAAGGCAGGAGGAGAAGGGGATGACAGAGGATGAGATGGCTGGATGGCATCACGGACTCAATGGACATGAGTTTGAACAAGCTCCGGGAGATAGTGAAGGACAGAGAAGCCTGGCATGCTACATTCCATGGGGTCACAGAATCGGACACGATTGAGTGGCTAAGCAAAAAAAAAAGCTCTAAATTTACTTAAAGAAGGCATATAAGATTAGAAGATTTGAAGGTAAAATTAAAGATGTACACACATTTAACTTTTAAGATAGCAAATAAATTATAAATTGAATGCAGAAAGAAAACAATGTGGCACTGGTACGTGAAAAGATATTATCAATGGGCATGTTAATTACTGTGAATCCCAAAATAGAATCAAATATATGTGGAATTTAATTCATGACATAGGTAGATTTCAAATCTATGAGAAAAACTTGGCTCATTCAGAGAAATGGTATTGAGATAATTGAATAACCATACAGTTTTAGGGGCAGGAAAGAGAATCTCCTCACATCTTACACCATGATAATAAATAAGACCCATATCAAACTTCTATAGATGAAAAATACGCTAGAAACAAAAAAATACACCTGATGGCATAACAGTATATTAGACACTAGAAAGAGAAGATTAGTAATTTACTGACTAAGCAATAAGTAACTATGCAAAATAATGCATGAAGACTGAGAAGAAAGAGCGTCTCAGTGAGGAGTGGGGTAAAAATAAGCAATACTGCCTTACACTGGAATCCCAAAAAGAGGAGAGAAACAGAACAAATATGTGAAGAATGGTCATATTTTCTCCAAATGTATTGAAAAATCATAAAATTACAGATCTAAGAACTCACAAAGCAACCAATATGTAAAAGCAGACTTTTCATCAGAAATCACAGAATCCAGAACACAATGGAGAGACATATTTAAAATGCTAAAACAAAATAGCCCTGCAAATCCAGAATTCTTAACATAAAATAACTTTCAAAACTGAAAAATAAAAACTTTTCAGACAAAGTCTAGGAGAATTTATTGTCATTATAAAAAATATTAAAATAAATTTTACAAGCAGCCCTATAATAAGCCCACATTTTGAAAAACTTACCCTCCCATTAACAGGCATGTGAGTGACTCATCTTGGAAATAGACCCTTCAGTCCCAAGAAGCCTTCAGAAGCCTATAATAACCCCAGCCACAATCTTAACTACAACCTCTTGAGAGATACTATGTGTACAATGCCATAACCACACACCTAAGCCACTTCAGAATCCTTGGTACACAAAAAGTATAAGATAATAAATGTCTGTCATTTTAAGCTGCTCAGTTTAGAAGTGATGTGTTACACAGTAATAGATAACTACTAAAATACTATCAATCAATTACACCTAACAACACTACACCCTACAGCAGCTGGACACTCATTTCACTGCTCAAAAATATGTCTCAATTTCTTTTTAGATTTTTAAGAAGCAAATGGATATTATTAACTCACAGAATTATATAACCAACTTCAGTTCAGTTCAGTCACTCAGCCGTGTCCGACTCTTTGCGACCCCATAGACTGCAGCACGCCAGGCTTCCCTGTCCTCACCAACTCCCGGAGCTTGCTCAACTCATGTCCACCAAGTCAGTGATGCCATCCAACCATTTCATCCTCTGTTGTCCCCTTTTCCTCCTGCCTTCAATCTTTCCCAGCATCACGGTCTTTTCCAATGAGTCAGCTGCTTGCATCAGGTGGCCCAAGTATCGGAGTTTCAGCTTCAGCATCAGTCCTTCCAGTGAATATTCAGGACTGATTTCCTTTAGGATGGACTGACTTGATCTCCTTGCTGTCCAAGGGACTCTCAAGAGTTTTCTCTAACACCACAGTTAAAAAGCATCCATTCTTCAGCACTCAGTCTTCTTTGAGGTTCAACTCTTACATTTATACATGAATGACTCCTGGAAAAACCATAGCTTTGACTAGATGGACCTTTCTTGGCAAAGTAATGTCCCTGTTTTTTAATATGCTGTCTAAGTTGGTCATAACTTTTCTCCCAAGGAGCAAGCGTCTTTTAATTTCATTCCTTCAATCACCATCCACAGTGATTTTGGAGACCAAGGAAATAAAGTCTCTCACTGTTTTCCATTGCCTCCCCATCTACTTGCCATGAAGTGATGGGACTGGATGCTATGATCTTAGTTCTCTGAATGTTGAGTTTTAAGCCAGTTTTTTCACTCTCCTCTTTCACTTTCATCAACAGGCTCTTTAGTTCTTTGCTTTCTGCCAGAAGGGTCGTGTCATCTGCATATCTAAGGTTATTGACATTTCTCCTGGCAATCTTGATTCCAGCTTATGCTTCATCCAGCCAGGCATTTCACATGATGCTCTCTGCATATAAGTTAAATAAGCAGGGTGACAACAGACAGCCCTGACATACCCTTTTCCCAATTTGGAGCCAGTCTGTTGTTCCATGTCCGGTTCTAACTGTTGCTTCTTGACCTGCATACAGATTTTTCAGGAGGCAGGTAAGGTGGTCTGGTATTCCCATCTCTTTAAGAATTTTCCACAGTTTGTTGTGATCCACACAGTCAAAGGCTTTGGCGTAGTCAATAAAGCAGAAATGGATGTTTTTCTGGAACTCTCTTGCTTTTCCTATGATCCAATAGATCATAGAAACCAACTTAAACATCAGATAATATTTTTACATAATCATCGTGTATATTTATCAACATATACATTGACTACATTGCACAGAATTGGCACAAGGAATATATTTCTAACGCATATACCCACTCTCCATGCCCATTCTGTTATGAACTGAAATGAGGCCACCTAACATTCACACATTGAAGGCTTAATTTCCAGTGTGACTGTACTTAGAAATAGGACGTTTGACTAGGTAATTAAAGTTAAATGAAGTCACAGGGTGGGGCCCTAGTCCAATAAGACTTATTGTACTTATAAGAAGAAAAAGAGACACCAGAAATACAGGTACACAAGTGCTCGCTTCGGCAGCACATATACAGAAATACAGGTACACAGAAGAAAGACCACATGAAGACACAGAGAGAAAGCGGGCATCTGCAAGCCTAAGAGAGAGGCTTCAGGTGAAATCAAACCCAAACTTGCCAGCATCTTGATCCAGTCTCAAGAAATAAATTTCTGTTATTTAAGCCCCCTAGTCTGTGGTAACATGTTACAGAAGTGAGACTACTATACACCCTCAGTAAGACATGACTCCCTAAACACACGATGGAGCCAGGCTTATTGCCAGCGCTGATATTAGTCCAGACCAAAGACTCATGCCAATACTGACAAGCAGAAAATATCAAAAAAGGATATATGGGTCTTATCAACTTTGTGGATTTGAAGCATTTTAAACTTACATCACGTAAAGTATGCTCTTGGGCCACACATTAAACTAGAAATCAGTAACAGACATATCTAAAAAATCCCCCAAATTTGGAAATTAAATAACACACCTATAAATCACACATGGACCAAAAAAGACATAAAACTACACTGGGACCATTTTTTCAAACCTTTAGTATTTGCAAAGACCAAAAATTTGATGATATACTGCCCTGGTCAGGTAGTAAAGTGACAGACATCCTCATTGTACTGCTGGGAAAGGTGTAAATTAACACACCATATATGAGGACTATTAAAACTATAAACACACAACCATTTGACCAGTAGTCCACAGGTTAGAGTCAGGACAGTCTAATTCCTAATCTGGAGCTCTTATCCACCATACCTGTGAAGACATATTCTCAAACCACAGTTATAAGAAAGAATTCTCATATGCTGCCCAAGTAAAAGAGATAAACTGGAAGATGTAGGCCAGCCAAAATAATAAAATACTGTAATTCCCTTAGCTTTCAATGGTTTTAAGAAACCAAGAGACTATCAAAATCAGGGCCAATTCAAAAGGTCTATACTGGCAACTGGCCAGGAAGCACAGCCTTGGGACCCACTTAATCAGGGGTGATTAAGAATCCAGTCTGTCAGTATGGTACTGGCACAAAGACAGAAATATAGATCAATGGAACAGAATAGAAAGCCCAGAGATAAATCCACGAACCTATGGACACCTTATCTTCAACAAAGGAGGCAAGGATATACAATGGAAAAAAGACAAGCTCTTTAACAAGTGGTGCTGGGAAAACTGGTCAACCACTTGTAAAAGAATGAAACTAGAACACTTTCTAACACCATACACAAAAATAAACTCAAAATGGATTAAAGATCTAAATGTAAGACCAGAAACTGTAAAACTCCTAGAGGAGAACATAGGCAAAACACTCTCCGACATAAGTCACAGCAAGATCCTCTATGACCCACCTCCCAGAATATTGGAAATAAAAGCAGAAATAAACAAATGGGACCTAATGAAACTTAAAAGCTTTTCCACTACAAAGGAAACTATAAGTAAGGTGAGAAGACAGCCCTCAGATTGGGAGAAAATAATAGCAAATGAAGAAACAGACAAAGGATTAATCTCAAAAATATACAAGCAACTCCTGAAGCTCAATTCCAGAAAAATAAATGACCCAATCAAAAAATGGGCCAAAGAACTAAACAGACATTTCTCCAAAGAAGACATACAGATGGCTAACAAACACATGAAAAGATGCTCAACATCACTCATTATTAGAGAAATGCAAATCAAAACCACAATGAGGTACCATTACACGCCAGTCAGGATGGCTGCTATCCAAAAGTCTACAAGCAATAAATGCTGGAGAGGGTGTGGAGAAAAGGGAACCCTCTTACACTGTTGGTGGGAATGCAAACTAGTACAGCCGCTATGGAAAACAGTGTGGAGAATTCTTAAAAAACTGGAAATAGAACTGCCATATGACCCAGCAATCCCACTTCTGGGCATACACACTGAGGAAACCAGATCTGAAAGAGACACGTGCACCCCAATGTTCATCGCGGCACTGTTTATAATAGCCAGGACATGGAAGCAACCTAGATGCCCATCAGCAGATGAATGGATAAGGAAGCTGTGGTACATATACACCATGGAATTTTACTCAGCCGTCAAAAAGAATTCATTTGAACCAGTCCTAATGAGATGGATGAAACTGGAGCCCCTTATACAGAGTGAAGTAAGCCAGAAAGATAAAGAACATTACAGCATACTAACACATATATATGGAATTTAGAAAGATGGCAACGATAACCCTATATGCAAAACAGAAAAAGAGACACAGAAATACAGAACAGACTTTTGAACTCTGTGGGAGAAGGTGAGGGTGGGATATTTCAAAAGAACAGCATGTATACTATCTATGGTGAAACAGATCACCAGCCCAGGTGGGATGCATGAGACAAGTGCTCAGGCCTGGTGCACTGGGAAGACCCAGAGGAATCGGGTGGAGAGGGAGGTGGGAGGGGGGATCGGGATGGGGAATACGTGTAAATCTATGGCTGATTCATATCAATGTATGACAAAACCCACTGAAATGTTGTGAAGTAATTAGCCTCCAACTAATAAAAAAAATAAAATAAAATAATATAAAAATGTGAAAAAAAAAAAAGAAGTTCTGTGAACTATAGAAAATACAAATAAACAAGTAAGTGAAAACAGGGGAGAAATACATGAATAAAATGAGTTCAAAAAGATATGGAAGGCATCCCTGTAGACCAAAGGTAAAGAATCTACCTGCCAACACAGGGGTCAATGGGTTCAATCCCTGGTTTATGAAGACCCTACATGCTACAGGACAACTAAGTCTGTGTACAACTACTGAGCCAGCACTCAGGAGCCCATGAGCCACAACTACGGAAGCCCACATGCCTAGAGCCCATGTTCTGCCACAAGAGAAGCCATAGCAATGAGGAGCCGGTGCACCCCAAGAAAGAGTAGCCCCCACTCACTACAACTACAGAAAGTCTATGCACAGCAAACTCAGTACAACCAAAAATAAAAATAAAGAAATAAAGAAGTCTTAAAAAAAAAAAAAAGATATGGAAACCATAACTGATGGTCCAATGGTGAAGAATCTTCCTTGCAATGCAGAGAACGTAAGTGTGATCCCTGGTCCAGAAACCAAGATCCCACAGGCCACAGAGCAACTAAGCCTGTGTGCTGTAACTACTAAACCCACACATTCCAGTGCCCATGCACCACAAATAGAGCCCAGACAGGTGACACTTACTACGCCCATATGCCACTAGAGAGTCTGTGTGCTGCAATGAAAGATCCTGCATGATGCAATGAAGATCCCATGTGCTGCAACTAACACCTGACACAATCAAATAAATAAACACGTGGAAACCCACTTTTTAAAATAAACAGAAATCCTAGAGCTAAACAATTGCACTAAAAAAAATTAAGACAAAACTTCAATAGAAGACTTCAATGAAGCAGAAAGAATCAGTAAACTTGAAGAAAAGTCACCTGAAATTACCCAGAGGTGCAAAAAGAAATGAAAACTAATGAAGAAAGTCGAAAGGACTAATGGGACAACATTCAAAGAACAAATATATGGATTATGGGAATCACAAAAAGAGGAGAGAGAGAAGGGGATCAAAAGTTTACTTAAAGATATAATGGCTGAAAACTTTCCACGTTGGGGAAATAGATGGGCATTCACATTCATGAAACCCTAAAGCTCCTAAATAGGTTAAGCCCAAAAAGGGCTACACTGAGACACATTATAATTACGTTACTCAAAGACGAAGAGAGAAATTTGAAATCTGAAACAGAAAAGTGAATCATCACATAAGGGAGCCCCCATATCTGCAAGGGGCTTTCTCAACAGAAATCTCACAAGCCAGGAAAAAGTGGAGTGAGATACTCAAAATACTGAGAGAAAAAACTGCCAACCAAGAAACTATGCCCTGCAAAACTGCCTTCAGAATTGAAAGAGAGATAAAGATATTCCCAAACAAATAGACAAAACCTGAAGGAGATCATCACTAGATGTAACTTACAAAAAATGCTAAGAGGAATTCTTAAACTGGAATGAAAAGATGCTAATTAATAACCTAAAAAACATATAAATGTGTAAAATTCACCAGTTAAGGTAAATATATAGTCAAAGTCATATTCTCTAACATTGCAAAAGTAGTGTGTGAATCACTTTCAACTCATATGAAGGTTAAAAAAATGAGTGTATTAAAAATAACCATAATTTTAGTAACTGTAAACCAGATGGAAAATATCAAAATCAGATTGATTATATTCTTTGCAGCCAAAGATGGGGAAGATCTATATAGTCAGCAAAAACAAGACCTGGAGCTGACTATGGCTCAGATCATCAGCTCCTTATTACAAACTTCAGGCTTAAATTGAACAAAGTAGGGAAAACCACTAGACCATTCAGGTATGATCCAAATTGAATCCCTTATGATTATACAGAGGAGGAGATGAATAGATTCAAGGGATTGGATCTGGTAAACAGAGTGCCTGAATAACTATGGATGGAGGTTTGTAACACTGTACAGGAGGCAGTGACCAAAACCATCTCAAAGAAAAAGAAATGCAAGAAGGCAAAATGGTTGTCTCAGGAGGCTTTACACATAGCTGAGAATAGAAGAGAAGCAAAAGGCAAGAGAGAAAGAGAAAGATATGCCCAACTGAATGCAGAGTTCCAGAGAATAGAAAGGAGAGATAAGAAAGCATTAAGTGAACAAAGCAAAGAAATAGAGGAAAACAATAAAATGAGAAAGACGAGATCTCTTCAAGAAAACTGGAGATACCAAGGAACATTTCAAGAAAGATGGGCACAACAAAGGACAGAAATGGCAAGGACCTAACAAAAGCAGAAGAAATTAAGATTCTCTTACCAAATTCTACCAACCAGTTAAAGAAGAATTAATACCAATCCTTCTCAAATTCTTCCAAGTATTTAAGGAAAGAACGCTTCCAAATTCATTTTATAAGGCAGCATTACCCTAACAGCAATGTAAAAATTCTCAAAAGAAATGCTAGCAAACCAAATTCAACAGTACACCACAAAATTAGACACCAGAATCAAGTGAGATTTATCCTTGGGATGTAAGGATGATTCAATATACACAAAACAGTCAATGTGATATACCACATTAACAAATGAAGGATTAAATTCATGATAATCTCAACAGATGCAAAAACAGCATCTGACGAAATTAAACAAATATTGATAAAAATTCTCAACAAACTGGGTATAGCTGGAATGCACCTCAACAGAAATAAGGCCATAAATGACAAGTCCAGAAACATAATATTGAATAGTGAAAAGCTAAAAGTTTCTCCTCTGAGACCAAGAACAAGAATACTCAGTCTCATTACTTCTATTCAACATAGCACTGGAAGTCTTAGCTAGAGCAACTGCACAACAGAAAGAAATGAAAGGTGTCCAAATCATAAAGAAAGATATAAAATAAACTCTGTACCCAGATGACATGCCATTATATATAGAAACTCTAAAGACTACACCAAAAAAAACTGTTAAAACTAATACTACTAGTTACTGGATACAAATAGACATACAAAAATCAACTGCATTTTTATCCACTAACAGTAAACTACCTGAAAGAAAAATGAAGAAAGAAATCCCACTTACAATAGCACCAAAAACAATAAAAAAAAATACATAGGAATAAATTTAACAAAGGACATCAAAGAGCTGTTGTGCTAAAAACTACAAAATACTAATGAAAGAAACTGAAGAAAATTCAAACAAATAGAAAGATATTCCCCCATTCATGGATGAAAATTAATAGTAAAACAGCCATACTACGCAAAGCAATCTATAGATTCAATGCAATCCCGATCAAAATTCCAAAGGCATTTTTCACAGAAATACAATCCTAAAATTCATTTGAAACAACAAAAGATTCCAAATAGCCAATGTAACCTTGAGAAAAAAGGGCAGGTGGAGGCATCACACTTCCTGATTTCAAACTGTGCTATACAGTTATAGTAATCAAAACAGAATGATACTGACATAAAAACAGACACATGGATCAATAAAACAGAATAGAAACTCCAGAAATAAACTCATGCATATTGGTCAACTAAAATTTGACACAGGAGCCAAGAACAGACAGGGGTAAAGGATAATCTCTTCAATAAATAGTGTTGGGAAAACTGAATATTCACATGCAAAGGAATAAAACTGGATGCCTATCTCAGATACTCACAAAAATTAACTCAAGAGGGATTATGTACTCTTAAATGTAAGCCATCATAAACTTTGAGGGGAAAAAAAAGAAAAAACTTCTTGACACTGGCTTTGGAAATGATATTTTTTATATATGAAACCAAAAAATATAAGCAA
Organism: Cervus canadensis; assembly: GCF_019320065.1. Taxonomy (NCBI): domain Eukaryota; kingdom Metazoa; phylum Chordata; class Mammalia; order Artiodactyla; family Cervidae; genus Cervus; species Cervus canadensis. The sequence continues at coordinate 51,652,593 of NC_057400.1, read as the reverse complement.
CGAAAACAAACAAGTGGAACTATCTCAAAGTAAAAAGTTTCTTCTGCACAGCAAAGAAAGTAATCAACAAAACGAAAAGGCAACATAAGGAATGGAAGAAAACACTTGCAAATCAAATTAAAGGTTAATATTCAAGATATATAAAGAACTCATACAATTAAATAGCAAAAAAAAAAAAAAAAAAATTCTGACTTTAAAATGAGCAGAGGACTTGAATACACATTTTTCCAAAGATGGCACACAAACTAACAGGTACTTAAAAGGTGCTAAACATCATTAATTATTCAGTTCAGTTCAGTTGCTCAGTCATGTCCAACTCTGCAACCCCATGGACTGCAGCACACCAGGCTTCCCTGTCCATCACCAATGCCCAGAACTTGCTCAAACTCATGTCCATTGAGTCAGTGATGCCATTCAGCCATCTCATCCTCTGTTGTCCCCTTCTCCTACCCTCAATCTTTGCCAGCATCAGGGTCTTTTCCAGTAAGTCAGCTCTTCACATCACGGGTCCAAAGTATTGGAGCTTCAGCTTCAGCATCAGTCCTTCCAATGAATATTCAGGACTGATTTCCCTTAGGATTAACTGATTTGACACTAATCATGAGGGAACCGTAAATCAAAACCAAAATGAGGTTATCACCTCACATCTGATAGGATGACTTTTATCAAAAAGACAAGAGAGAACTAGTGTTAAAAAAGATGTGTTAAGAAAAGAGGACTCCTTCACTGGCGGGAATGTAAACTGGTTCAGCATTATGGAAAACAGTATGAGGTTTCTCAAAAAATTAAAAATAGAACTAGCATATGATCCAGCAATCCTCACTTCTGGATATATCTGAAGGAAATTAAGTCACTATCTCAAAGAGATATCTGCACCCCCATGTTTACCTACCCCATGTTTATTACCCCATGTGATAATGTCAGCATTATCACAATAGCAAAGACATGGAAACAAGTGTCAGCCAACAGATGATGGACAAAGACAATGTGAGATAGACAGATAGATACATACATATATAATGGGAAAAGTTATTCTGCCATAAAAAAAGGGAAGCCCTGCCATTTGTGAAAATATGGATGAACTTAGAGGGCTTTATGCTAAGGGAGATAAGTCAGAGAAAGACAAATACTGTGTGAGCTCACTTATAAGTGGAATCTAAAAAAGCTGAACTCAGAGAAACAGACAGTAGAATGGTGGTTGTCAGGGGTTTGGTATGGGGGAAATGGATTGTTGGTCATGGAGTACAAACTTCCACTTATAAGATAAATAAGTTCTGGGGATCTAATGTATAGCATGGTGACTACAGTTAACAATACTGTACTATATATTTGAAATGTGCTAAGAAAGTAGATCTTAAAAGTTCTTAACACACAAAAAAAGGATATGAGGTGATGAATGTGTTAACTAACCTTATTGTGATAATCATTTTGTAATATATACATATATCAAATTGTCATATTATATACTTTAAATTTATATAATTTTATTTGTCAATTATACCTCAATAAAGTTAGACAGGAAAAACTAGGCTTCATGGTCCTTCCAATCAAATAACAATAAGAAATTATATTGATTTAAGAATCAATTATATATAGCATTTTAATATCAACATTAAGGCTAATCCTCTCTAACCTCTTCCTAATCTCAATGCCTAATTCTCTAATAACTCTCTATAGCCTTTTTTAGTCTTAAAAAAAAAAATTCATCAGCTTTAAGTTTCATATTAACTTGAATTCATTTTCTATTAAAATTAAAGTAATATAAAATATTTATCAATACTTAAAGATCTATGACTTAATGTAAATAGTGGCACATGAATGTTCCCATTAAAATTATTTATATTGTATATATACACTTTATACATAAGTTCCTATTTATGTAAATTTGATAACATAAAAAAACCTAAGACTTACTGATACAGATACTCATAATAGTAAGTAATACTCAGTATTACTTCAAATAAATCTAAGCCAGGGCATCACTTCCTTCTTTCTCAATGACAAGAGTTAACTTTAACTGCAAATGTTAAATTTCAGTTTTATAGAAACCAAAATAAACTTCTTTTCTCTTAGAGTACCAAATTGCAAATTGAGTACCTGATGAGAAATATAATTAACAAAACTATAACACATTAAGTTAATAATTTCAGAGATAAAGAACACCTATCTTATAGGTTTTCTATTATTGTTTAAAAAATAAACTATATCTCAGGGGATCTTCTGACCAGAATTATTTAATAGATTTCTCTTTCTCTTTCTTCCTTACTCTCTCCTCCACACACACAAACACACACACACACACATATCTGTGTATATATACATATATATACACAAACAACACACATAAATTCATGCAGATTTCAAAGAAACTAAGTCCCTTTATAAAGGGGGGAAAAGTACACTTGGGAGACTCATAAATAAATATAGATATAAGAGTAAGACATGACTTAGTGACTAAACAACAAAGCCACAAACCAGGAGAAAATATTTTTAAATCATATATCTGATAAAGGGCTTATATCCACAATAGATAAGGAACTACCAAAACTTAGTAATTAGAAACAAAGAAAACTAACAAGGAAAAAATAGTCAACATATTTGAATCAATACTTTACCAAAGAAGAGAAATGAATGGCAAATAAGCACAAGAAAATATGTTCAATATCATCAGCCATGAAGGAAATGCAAATTAATGTTATAAGATCCCACTGCACACCTATTCAGTTCAGTTCAATCGCTCAGTCATGTCTCTTTGTGACCCCATGAACCGCAGCACTCCAGGCCTCCCTGTCCATCATCAACTCCCGGAGTCCACCCAAATTCATGTCCATTGAGTTGGTGATGCCATCCAGCCATCTCATCCTCTGTCGTCTCCTTCTCCTCCTGCCCTCAATCTTTCCCAGCATCAGGGTCTTTTCCAATGAGTCAGCTCTTCACATCAGGTGGCCAAAGTACTGGAGTTTCAGCTTCAGCATCAGCCCTTCCAGTGAACACCTAGGACTGATCTCCTTTAGGATGGACTGGTTGGATCTCCTTGCAGTCCAAGGGACTCTCAAGAGTCTTCTCCAACACCACAGTTCAAAAGCATCAATTCTTCGGCGCTCAGTTTTCTTCACAGTCCAACTCACATCCATACATGACCATTGGAAAAACCATAGCCTTGACTAGATGGACCTTTGTTGACAAAGTAATGTCTCTGCTTTTTAATAAGCTGTCTAGGTTGGTCATAACTTTCCTTCCAAGGAGTAAGCGTCTTTTAATTTCATGGCTGCAATCACCACCTGAAGTGATTTTGGAGCCCCCCAAAATAAAGTCAGCCACTGTTTCCACTGTTTCCCCATCTATTTGCCATGAAGTGATGGGACTGGATGCCATGATCTTAGTTTTCTGAACGTTGAGTTTTAAGCCAACTTTTCACTCTCCTCTTCCACTTTTATCAAGAGGCTCTTTAGTTCTTCTTCACTTTCTACCATAAGGGTGGTGTCATCTGCATATCTGAGGTTATTGATATTTCTCCCAGCAATCTTGATTCCAGCTTGTGCTTCACCCAGCCCAGCATTTCTCATGATGTACTCTGCATATAAGTTAAATAAGCAGGGTGACAATATACAGCCTTGACGTACTCCTTTACCGATATGGAACCAGTCTGTTGTTCCATGTCCGATTCTAACTGCTGCTTCCTGACTTGCATACAGGTTTCTCAAGAGGCAGGTCAGGTGGTCTGGTATTCCCATCACCTTCAGAATTTTCCACAGTTTACTGTGATCCACACAGGCAAAGGCTTTGGCATAGTCAATAAAGCAGAAATAGATGTTTTTCTGGAACTCTCTTGCTTTTTTGATGATCCAGCAGATGTTGGCAATTTGATCTCTGGCTCCTCTGCCTTTTCTAAAACCAGTTTGAACATCTGGAAGTTCACAGTTCACGTATTGCTGAAGCCTGGTTTGAAGAAGAGCATTACTTTACTAGCGTGTGAATAAGTGAATGAAGTTGCTCAGTCATGTCCAACTCTTTGCCACCCCATGGACTATAGCCTATCAGGTTCCTCCGTCCATGGAATTCTCCAGGCAAGGATAGTGGAGTGGGTTGCCAGGTGAGATGAGTGCAACTGTCCGGTAGTTTGAGCATTCTTTGGGATTGCCTTTCTTAAGGATTGGAAAGAAAACTGACATTTTCCAGTCCTGTGTCCACTGCTGAGTTTTCCAAATTTGCTAACATATTGAGTGCAGCACTTTCACAGCATCATCTTTTAGGATTTAAAATAGCTCAACTGGAATTCCATCACCTCCACTAGCTTTGTTCATAGTGATGCACACCTATTAGAACAGCTAAAATTAAAAAGACTGACCACAGCAATCATTTGCAAGGATGCAGAAGATTTGGAACTCGCACACTGCTGGTGGGAATGCAGAATGGAATACCCACATAGGAAAACATTTTGGAAGTTTCTTTAAAAGCTACACATCATGTAATTAATGCACTGAGTTACACACTTTAAATAACTGAGATGTCAAAGTTTATGACGTATATATATATAACACCACAATAAAAATCATGTTTAAAAAATTTTTTAAGTTAAACACACATCTATCATATGATCCTCTCATTACACACCTAGGTATTTACTAAAGTATCCATATAAAAACTGGTTAATATCCACATAAAGACTTGAATATGAGTATTTCATAACAGCTATATTTGTAACAGTCAAAAACTGGAAACTACTCAAATGTTCATTAACAGATTAACAGATAGACAAACTGTGTTATACCCTGACGGTCAAATACTACTGAGCAATAAAGGAATGAACTATTGATATACAACAACATGAATGAACCTGAAATGATTATGCTGAGTGAAGAATACCAGATCAAATATATATATATATACACACACACACATATTTCCATGCCAGGATGACTTATCTGTCCTGTCTTTATGGATGCCTTATAAGAAGTTGAATTAACAATAGAGAGAATGAGTGTTTTGGATGCTCTGATAAACATGAAATCAAAGTAAGAAAAAAATGAAAATGGGGGAAGAATAGCTGTTTTCTCCTATAACTGAAGCAATAATGTATCAAGTTTTGAATAATTCAAGGTTAAAAGGTAAAAATAAAAAGGTGAAGTTATCACTGAGAAAGGCTACAATTTCTATGCATTGCTGTTTTCTTAATGACTATCTAAAAATGGTGCCCTGCTGAGGCTTTGTAAATTAAATGATGTTTGTATGAATAAAGCTATTTGATGGTGTCAAAAAAATGAAATGAAATAACTTTTTTAAAATTTTTAAATAAAAATGGTGCCCTGAATTAGGTTTTGTGAAAAAAATTTTTAAAGCCACCATATGAGTGTTATTGCTAAATGATTTTTAATACCTATAAATGTGGTTTAACATCACAAGATATACACACACACACAGACACACACATTCCGCTTATATACAGCTCTAGAAAAGGAAATTAATCTATAGCAACAGAATGTAGATCAATGGTTGCTGAGGGAAGGGGCACAGAAAAAGGCAGAAGGTAAGTATTACCATGCAGGTAGTTGTTATGTTTACTATCCTGATTGAGGTCACAGTTTTACAGGTGTGTGTGTGTATGTATATATATATATATACACACACACACATGTGAAAACTTATTGTACTTTAAATTGTGCAACTTATTGCTATCGTTGTTTAGTCACTAAGTCGTTTCTGATTTTTCGGGACCCCATGGACTGTAGCCCACCAGGCTCCTCTCTGTCCACGGGAATTCCCAGGCAAGAATACTGGAGTGGATTGCCATTTCATTCTCCAGGGAATCTTACCAACGCAGGGATAGAACCCATCCATGACTCTTGAGTCTCCTGCACTGGTAGGCAGATTCTTTACCACTGAGCCAATTATTCCTTATTCAAGCTATTCCAAAAACATGCCCTCAAAATCATATGCAATTGCCTGGTCAAGCATTCCAATCCAACACTCTTCAGTTCTATCTATAAGAGCACTAGCATAACAGAATATTATTACAGCATGCCACTCTTTCATAGTTCTGGGCAATCAATTGGAATAATACCATTCTATTTTATGTGTTTAGTGTCACATTTAGCTTAAAAGAAAAAAATTGATGGTAGGCAGATTTTGATCTGCCTACCATCCCTATTTTACATGTGAGAAAAACTACAGCCTAGGAAAATTAAGTGATTTACCAAAGGACAAAAAGACAACAAATGTTGGGAAGTGCAACCGAAACATGTCCTTACAGACAGATATGTTCTCACAAATTCTAAAGTGAAAATTAGCAAGACCAACATCAAAGGTCCCCTGTCAAAATATGAGGGTTCTTCAGAGATCACTAAGCTAACTGGAGTTTTGTGATAATGAAAATATCATAGTGAATAAATCAGAACTATAATAATATATTCATGCCAACCAGCATTCCAGGAATTCTTTCCATTATTACAGGTTAGATTTCCTGAGATTCTTTAAAGAATACATTCCATTAAATTGTCCCCACTCTCCCAATAAAATCACCTACAAGCAGAATTATCTCTACCTGAGCAATGGGTAAGATTTAAAATTCCCTTAAGAAGTCAAAACCACAAATCTAGGCTTCATGCAAACCTGGATTTATATTATTTTTGTGACTTTGGAACCCCCAAACTAAAAATTAATATTTAAAATTTACACTGGACCAATGATAAAACTCAAATTCTTTGTAAAATTTTCCTTAAAGATTTTTCTAGAAATGAAATTTACATTCATTCAAATTAAAAACTTAACAGACACACTGGACAGCAGATCAGATAGAACTGAAGAAGGAATTACTAAGAAGATAGATCTGAGGAAATTACCCTCAATTCAGGAAAAAAAAGATAAATGGATAGAAAGTGAGTGAGCTCTCTTTAGGAGACAGAATAAGATCCAACAAATATAATAACATGGTATCCAAAACAGAAAATAAAGATAGTAGAGACTCAAAATTCAAGGAGATGATGGCTGAGAATTTTCAGAACTGATGAGATACACAAATCCACATCTAGAACCAGCCCAACAAATAGACACATCACAGTGAAACTACAGATTACGAAAAAATAAATCTTAAAAGCAACCAATTAAAAAGGCAGATTAATTACAAAAGAACAATTAGACTGAATATAACCTCTCAGCAACAGAGACCAGAAGACAACAGAGAAGTATATTCAAAGTGTACAGGAAAATAAAGGTCAACTAAAACTCTCAACCCAGTTAAAATATTACTCGAGGGGTTTCCGTTAGTGGTCCAGTGGTTAAGAATCCATTTTACAATGCAAAGGACACTTGTTCAATCCCTGGTCTAGGAAGATCCCACGTGCCACGGAGCAACTAAGCCTGTGTGCCACAACTACTGACCCCACACTCCAGAGTCCAGGAGCTGCAAGTACTGAAACCCGCGCACACCTAGAGCCTGTGCTCCGCAAGAGAAGCCACTGCAGTCAGAAGCCCACGCGCTGCAAGGAAGAGTGGCCCTCACTCACTGCAACCAGAGAAAGCCTAGTGCAGCAATGAAGACCCGCCACACCCAAAAAATAAATAAATCTTAACTATATTTATATATATTATATATACATATAATATACACATATATAATTCAAGAGTGAGGGTGAAAACTACTCTAGTACCTGATTATATAATGTTCTTTCAAGCCTATGAAGCTTTACGTTTTTTTTGTTCCTTCTATCCACAATGTCCTCCTTCAACTCCCAATACCCTTCCAGATCAAAGAATTACAAATTCTTTGCAAAATTTCCTTTAACTTCCACTCTTGCCTGGGGAATCTCATGCACAGAGGAGCCTGGTGGGCTACATACAGTCCATGCGGTAGCAAGAGTCGGATGCAACTGAGCCACTAAACCTACCTACCTACCTAGTATGCAGGATCAACTGAGGCACAGAGCCTAAGAACACAGGATTCAGAAACGGGCAGAAATAAGTTTGAATAACAGTTGTGTGACTTTGGTCCTATTGCTTCGCTGAGACTATGTTTTATTTATGTAGATGATAATATCAACCCCTGAGGCTTGTTAAGAATGCTGAATTAGACATATGTAAATTTCTGACATACAACAGAAGGCATTAATAAGAAAATACACAGATTAGCCATTAGAAGAGACTTCAAAGATTGCTTGATCAATATTAAAAAATTAATAGCATTTGAATACTTTTGTAATACAAAATATTAGGAAAAAGCAATAAAAAAGAAATTAGAAAAAGCGATTTTTAAAATGATATCATCCATAGTAGAAACAAAAATAAATTATCCAGGAATAAATATAACAAAAGCTACACAATTTATGGAGGAAATTACTTTATTGACAGAAAAAACAATTTGGATTACTCTCATGGTTAGGCAGATTTAATACTGCTCTTAACAAAGTGTGTTTTCTACTGAAAAGAATTCCACTGCATGATTAAACCACAGTTTACTAATCTCATTGCTTCTATTTTTTTTCCTATTACAAATAGTATAATGTATATCCTTGTAGAGCCTCCTTCTGCAGTGCCCTAAAATGTAATGTGATTCCAATAAATAACTAACAGAATTTTCCACAGAACTTGACAAGATGACCCTGAAATTGAAATGAAAAAGTTGGGACCAAGTATAGCCAAAATTCTCTTGAAGAACAATAAGGGAAATCTTGCCATATTGAGATGTTATATATATTCTAATATATATATATATATATATATGTATATGTATATATATATAAATACATAACATATATATTGAGATGTTATATATATTCTAATATATATATAATATATAACATATTCTAATGTTATAATAATTAAAGAAGTATGATATTGTTACAAGACATAGCAATACAAGAATTTAAGACACATACAGAAAATTGATACGAGATGTGTCATTATAGTGTCAGTAAGATCAATGAAGAAAAAAGTGATTGTTTAATAAATGGTGCCAGATATTTGCAGTGGTCAAGAAATGAAAGTAACCTAAATGTCCACTGACAAATGAATAGATAGAAAAGATGTGGTACACACAATGGAGTATTACTCGGCCACTAAAACCAGTGAAATAATGCCATTAGCAGCAACACAGATGGACCTGGACATTATCACACTAAGTGAAGTCAGTCAGACAAGGAAAAACAAATATCATATGATATCATTTATTTGTGGAAACTAAAAACAAAAAATAATACAGATGAACTTATTAACAAAAGAAAAATAAATTCATAGACTTAGAGAATGAACTTGTGGTTACCAGACTGGGGGGCAGGGCAGGGGTGGGTGCAGAGGGACATTTTGGGAGTTTGGGACTGACAGGAACACATTTTTAAAACACATATTTAAAATAGAAAACCACACAAATGTTCACTCTAGTCTGTATTATTTGTGTCTTTCTAAAGCAATCCTCTCTACCTTTGTTTTAAAAAATGCTTATAGATTTTCTTTTTTTTTTTAATCTAATTGAGGGTAACTGTATTTTATTTTATCTTATTTATTTATTTATTGCTGTGCTGGGTCCTTGCCGCTGTGCGGACCCATCCATGCTCAGCAGCAAGAGAAGCCACCACAATGAGAAGCTCACACACTGTTAACTAGAGTGGCCCCCGCTCTCCACAGCTAGAGAAAAGCCTGCAGTTCACAGAAGAAATTAAATGGTCTAAAAACATGTGAAAACATGCTTGTTTATATCCAACAGATTGGCAAAATTTTTCAAACACATTCTTTATTTTTTTAATGTATCAGCAACTATCTCTTGATAAATAGAAAAACAGGAACTCAAATTCCTGGTGGAAGAGTAATTGGAAGTAAATTGGATAAAACAATGGAAATCAATTTTCAGCTATCTAGTAAGGTGTGCTGAAGAATGCACACCCTATGATCCAGCAATCCCTCTCCTCAGAATCGAGCCTAAAAAAACTGGTATATCTACACAAGGAGACACATACAAAGATGTTCACTGAAGCCCTTTCGGAAACAATGAAAAATGTAAAGCACCTAAACTGTCCCCTCGGCAAAGAAACAGATAAACAAGCCATGGTTTAATCATACTATAGAATGTTTAACAGTAATTAGAAATTAAAAAACTAGTCTATTTTAGCAACATGGTAAATTAAAAACGCAAGATGCAGAAAGATTAATATAACATAAAATAATTTATGTAAATTTTTCATACTAAAAGAACTATACACACATATATAGTTTAAATGTAGTACATTTAAGCAAATGTAAAACATATTGAATAAATATAAAAGTAAAACATGCAGGCATATAACACAGGAATTTCAGGATAATGGTAATTCTTAGGGAGGAAAAGATACAAGGAGAAGAGGATGACCTTTAGTTTTTTGACTGAAAAAAGCTCTAAGGCAAATATAACAAAGTTGATCTCTATTAATCTTAATGGTGAGTACAAAAGTTTTATTTGTTATATTTTTATACTTTTATGTATATTGAAAATGTTTCATAGTTGAAAATAGTTTTAGACTTTAATATGAAATAAAAATTAGAAAAAAAATTACAATTTAACCAGACTTTAACAGTGCTGTTGTAGTTAAACCTCATAACAATAAAGATGACTAGAAATTACACTCAGCTCAAGTAGAATCTTCTCCCCTAAGCAAAATCTGTCTACATTATTTCTAGTAAATTAGCAATGACAAAAAGTACAATGAACACAGAACAAAGAACAAAGATTTCTTTAACTCTTCTTCCTCCAAGCTCTCAGTACAGGAGCAGTGTTGTGCTCCTTTGTTTGAATTTGTAACTTGAGTTAGATGGATACTGCTATGGAGAAAATTCCAGATTCACAGGGAAGAAAATTTCACAAGAAATCCATGTAAATACATAAATAAAACTCTGAATATAAGCAAAGAAAACACAAATAAAAGAGATATATATGGCAAGGTCCTCATCATAAAATCTTTATTGAAAGTTTGCTCTTTGTAGGGATAGAAACTAAAAATGAAAAAAAAAAAAGGTTAATTCAGAAAATCAAATCCTGCAGTATGGTTTCACACTGTACATATGCTATAGGAGTGCTGCCCTTACACATGAGCTTGACAGTAAAAATAAAACTTGCAACCGGACTTTGCAGCACAGGATACAACTGAGACTTCAAGGACAGGAATATAAACAGTGAACTAAAATTTTAAAAAAAGTAACAGAGAGGATCCTACTGCAACGGAGACAATAAAGTTGGCAACATACGTAGAGGCCATGTTGTGGAAAACACTGACACCAGGCTAAAGGCTTCAGACATTAGCCTATAAAATATGAGACGCTATTTTAAGCAAAGCTGTGACATATGTGAAGCAGAATTTTATATGAGTGAAGGTCAGACTGAACTGTTAAATTATTACAAGCAGGAAAATAGCAATTATCATGGAATAGATTATTATGTCATGAAGGCTTGGCCTAAGGTAACAGCAGAGAACGAAAAGAACAAATCTAAGAGAAAACAAAAGAACAGGTATTAGTATCAAGCATGTGAGGAGAGGAAAAGGAAAGAATCAATAATGATACAAGCAGACACTGTTAGACACCTACCCAAAATCCATTCCTCTGTTTTTCCCCAGCCACGAGACAACAAAGACAAAATATAAACAAACTGAGTGATGAAACAAAAGTTTATAAAAAGCCTGTGTCTCTGTAACACTAACAGGCTGCTGAACTGGTCCTGAGATGCAAAACAGTAAATGCTTCAAAGTTTAAGCCACTAATAGCTGGGATTTCTGACGAGGAGGGGAAATTAAACTAATTTAAACAGAAAGAAAGAAAAGGAAAATCTTTTTTGGAGAGAGATATAGCTGATTCAGTTTTAGACATGCTGACATTAAGGTAATGGAAGGGTAGTCAAGTGGACAAAATTTTCCAAACTGGTATGACTCAAAAATAATAGCTTCCTAGATTTAATCAATGAAACTTAGATTGTTCAAATTTACAGATTTCTTTACTACAGGATTTCTTAAAAATGTTATACATTGCAGATAGCCAAGAATATACAACATGTAGTATTTCCCAAGTTTGTTTGACCATAGTACACCACTCAGAAATCTCTGTAAAACATGTCTAGAGATATAGATATAAGTAAGTATAACTGATCCTTGAAACTTTGAGTATTCTAGAAAGATATATGAAAGGATACTACAATTAGAGTATCACCATTTTGTAGCCCCTAACGAAATAATGGATCTAGACAGTGATAATCAATAGCTACAAAAATCTTTGACATGATATGGAACTTTACAACGTATGGATTGGGCTGACAAACCTGAACACACTGATCAACCTAACATATACTAAAGAAGGGACAAGGAGATATTCTATGACTCCTGCTACAATTCAACAGGAAGTATAAGACACCATTATAAAGTTTTCTTGCACCACCTCCCCAAAAACAGAACTTAAATTTGATCAAGACTCTAGATCCAACCACCAGTTTACAGGAAATAATGTGCAGAGGAACAAGTTAAATATCACAGAGCTGCAATCATTAAATCCCAGAACGTTGATTTCTTCAACTAATAAACTGAAAGAAGGAAAAAGAGGAGGGGTGGAGAAAACTATAAAAAAGATTCTTCAGAGAAATAAAAACCAAGTACAATAGTAGAACTCTGCATCCTAATCCTAAGTCAACCCTAAGAAATCATTTATGAGACAAGTGGGAAAATCTGAACACTCACTGGATAGTTGAAGATATTAAAAAATAACTATGAATATTTTAGGTACTACAATTGTGGTAACAGTACTATAATCCTCTGTGATAAAATCCACAAAAAATTTACCATTTTAACCATTTTAAGTGGTATTAAGGATATTCACATTGTTATGCAACTATCACCACCATACAACTCAAGAACATTTTTATCTTCCCAAACTGAAACTCAACCCATTAAACAACTCCTCACTTCCATCTTGCCAAGCCTGTGGCAACCACCATTCTTTTTTTTTTTTTTTTTTTAAATTTTTATTAGTTGGAGGCTAATTACTTTACAGTATTGTAGTATGGCAACCACCATTCTACTTTCTCTCTTGGTAATTAAACGATTGCAAGTACTTCATATAAACAGGATCATACAATATTTGTCTTTTTATGTCAGCTTTATTCATTTACCATAAGATTTTCAAGGTTCATCCATATTGTAGCACGTATCTGAATGTCATTCCTTGTAAAGGCTGAATGATATTCCATCTTATGACTACACCACATTTTGTTTATCCATTCATCTATCAATGGACATTTGGATTCTATTTTATTTTTAAGGGATCATATCTCTTTACTGAAATACATAAATATTTATAAGTTGAATTGTAAGATACCTGAGATTTGCTTCAAAATACTCCAGTCTGGGAGGAAAGGGGAGTGGGGGAAGGGAGAACAGATGAAAAAGATATCATTTCTCACTTATCAGATTAACTAAGATCAGAAAAACTGGTAACACCATATACACTGGCCAAGATGTTGGGAAACATGCTCTTTCATACATTACTGGTGAGAGTGTAAATTAATTTCTTTGGACAGCGCTATCAAAGTTTAAAATGCACATTTCCATTAACCAAGATATTATTTCAGGGAGTTTATCTTCACACATATACTCACACACATACACAAAGAAGTGTATACAAGAATACTGACTACAGTTATGCTTATATTAAGCCCAAGACTTAATTTATATGTCTATCAGTAGTGAACTGACTGAATAAATTACAGTAAAATACAAAAACATCAAAATGCAATAGAATACAATTTAAGAAGAAAATCAAATTGTTCTCCATGTACTAATAAGAGACAGTGTTCAATAAGTATGTTCGGGGAAAAAAAGCAAGGTACAGAGTTTAACACTATTCAACCAGACATCCACAGATTCAATTTCTAGCACTCAGTTCCGTTCAGTTCAGTTGCTAAGTCGTGTACCGCATGCCAGGCCTCCCTGTCCATCACCAACTGCCAGAGTCTACCCAAGCCCATGTGCATTGAGTCGGTGATGCCATCCAACCATCTCATCCTCTGTCGACCCCTTCTCCTCCTGCCCTCAATCTTTCCCAGCATCAGGGTCTTTTCAAATGAGCCAGCTCTTCGCATTGGGTGGCCAAAGTATTTCTAGCACTGCCACACACCAAAGAACCTAAAAACTTCCCACAACAAAACATCTAGAAATGCTGAATAAATTATACCTAAAATCTTTTAAATGTGTATTTAAGCTCAAGAGAAAGGGAAATCTCTCACTGAGAAGAGGGAAGGAGGAAAGAGGAAACTAATTTTTACTTTATCCACCTATTTTTGTTATAACCACTATTACTTTTGAAATTAAAAAATAATAACAATTCCTGAAGTACACTGAAAAAAGATGCTTTGGTTGGTATGTCACATTTTTGACTGAAAATCGTAGGAAGTTGTTCCTTTAAGAGAGTCTTTTAGGAGTAGAAGAATGGGGATAGCAGTACTGCCTCAGATTCAAACTGGCACACCATAAACCCTGTATGCCAGGGTGGAATGAAGTCAGCTTTTTATAGCGGAAATAAAATTTTTATTCACCACTGTCTGCACAAATCCTTGAAAATAAAATTTCTTCTCCTAAAAACAAACAAAAAAAAAAGATGCTGTGGATTTAATAATCCATGCCACTTCCTGAATAACTAAAGCAATGTGACCTCAGGGCAAACTTTAAGGTAAAACAGTTACTAGTTTATCCAATTTAATTCAACACATGCTATCTACCTAGTAAGCAAGCGCAAGAGCCTTTGATTAATAACAGCAAGATGAACTTTCTAATTTTTAAGGAGTTTAGAATCTGTGAGGAAGAATAAGGAAGGTGGCAAAAAAAATCTGTAATGCAGAATAGAATATGAAAACGGTCATCCTCTGCATCAAAATTTGAAAACTAAATGTTTAAAATTCCAATTTCCGGTTTGTAACATCAGAACCCCAAACCAGTCAAACATTATTTTATATTTTCCATTACTAGTCTTAAAATTTACTTATCTTTTAAATTTTTACTTAAATTTATTTTTATTTATTTATTTTTTGGACATGCTGCAAAGCTCGAAATCTTAGTTCCCTGACCAGGGATCAAACTCACACCCCTAGCACTGGAAGCATTGAGTCTTAACCACTGGACCACCAGGGAAGTCCTAACACACAATTACTAACACAGTTTCTATAGGCTTTGTAATCTCTTCCCACAAATGAATTCTCAGCTGTTTTCTTCGTTTGATTTGTATACCTGTTAATATGCCACATTTATTACTACTAATCAAAGAAAAATGAATCCTCTTTGCATATTTCTGTAATTATCAATCTGAAAATTAAATAGTAATTAAATAGGTTGTGATGGACCAAATATTTGATTCTTCTCATCTCCAATCATACAACATCCTACCCAAAATAGTCAGAGCCCAAAAGTCTGTTCTATACATCTGTGTCTCTTTTTCTGTTTTGCATATAGGGTTATCATTACCATCTTTCTAAATTCCATATATATGTGTTAGTATGCTGTAATGTTCTGTATCTTTCTGGCTTACTTCACTCTGTATAATGGGCTCCAGTTTCATCCATCTCATTAGGACTGATTCAAATGAATTCTTTTTGACAGCTGAGTAATATTCCATGGTGTATATGTACCACAGCTTCCTTATCCATTCATCTGCTGATGGGCATCTAGGTTGCTTCCGTGTCCTGGCTATTATAAACAGTGCTGCGAAGAACACTGGGGCGCACGTGTCTCTTTCAGATCTGGTTTCCTCGGTGTGTATGCCCAGAAGTGGGATTTCTGGGTCATATGGCAGTTCTTAATTTCCAGTTTTTGAAGGAATCTCCACACTGTTCTCCATAGTGGCTGTACTAGTTTGCATTCCCAACAACAGTGTAAGAGGGTTCCCTTTTCTCCACACCCTCTCCAGCATTTATTGCTTGTAGACTTTTGGATAGCAGCCATCCTGACTGGTGTGTAATGGTACCTCATTGTGGTTTTGATTTGCATTTCTCTGATAATGAGTGATGTTGAACATCTCTTCATGTGTTTGTTAGCCATCTGTATGTCTCTTTGGAGAAATGCCTGTTTAGTTCTTTGGCCCATTTTTTGATCGGGTCATTTATTTTTTCTGGAATTGAGCTGCAGGAGTTGCTTGTATATTTTCGAGATTAATCCTTTGTCTGTTTCTTCATTTGCTATTATTTTCTCCCAATCTGAGGGCTGTCTTTTCACCTTACTTATAGTTTCCTTTGTAGTGCAAAAGCTTTTAAGTTTCATTAGGTACCATTTGTTTAGTTTTTGCTTTTATTTCCAATATTCTGGGAGGTGGGTCATAGAGGATCTTGCTGTGATTAATGTCGGAGAGTGTTTTGCCTATGTTCTCCTCTAGGAGTTTTATAGTTTCTGGTCTTACATTTAGATCTTTAATCCATTTTGAGTTTATTTTTGTGTATGGTGTTAGAAAGTGTTCTAGTTTCATTCTTTTACAAGTGGTTGACCAGTTTTCCCAGCACCACTTGTTTAAAGAGGTTGTCTTTTTTCATTGTATATCCTTGCCTC